>NW_028301116.1:600000-900000 GCF_049000335.1 Polistes dominula | reverse complement strand
ATCGGACCAAAAGGTTATCTTGTCGGGTTTCAATCCGCCGGCAGTTCGGACTTCTCTATATAATCGCGCGAGTGTTAATGCTCCGCATAACTCTAAACGTGGTATAGTGGTATCCTTCAGGGGAGTCACACGACCTTTTGCGCAAAGTAGACGTACATATGCGTTACTGAATTTATCTCGCGATCTTACATATAAGTAGCGAAAGTTCTTCCTATATTTATCGTCTAATGATCGAATGGTTATCTCGATAACGTCTGTCGATCGAGTTCTGGTATAGTTGATAGCGTGCATGGAACTCGAATATGATTTGATCAGTAAGTGTGACTCTTTCGCGAAATTCTCAATAATGAAGTGTGCGGCGGCACGCGTATCTACCACCGCCCGACATTGTCTGAGAGTTCCGTCTCCCTTTCTTACACGATACATGATGCTCAGGAGAAATTGATTCGGTACACCGTGCGAATTGACATGAGACTCGGTGTTAGCCGCGTGAGGGTGGGTTCATTTACGATGTCGACGCGGTCTCCTTCTTCGCGAGGGTGTGGCTCTCCTGTTTCGTGATCTCATGCTCGTCATTATCTATATGTAATGACGTGTGATGGGCCTGGTGACATATCCGACAACGCGAGGCTCTACATGGTTCCCGGTGCTTCCGTAAGCAATTCTGACATAATTCGTACTGTTGAATCGTTGTCAGTCTGTCTTGTATCGTCATGTCATAATATCGGGGGCACCGGTATACAAAATGTTCATCTCTTTTGCAAAGAACACAATTAGCCAGAGTCTGAGTATGGAACGTACGCGTTGTATAGGTATCCTGTCGCTTTCGCGGTCGTAAAGTCATCGTCTCGGGATATCCACGTTTTGCGCGGGGCTCGAGGTTCGCGGACGTTGATGACGTTTTCAGCGGAGCACACGCACGCGCATATCGGGTTAAAAAATTAAAGAATTGCTCGATAGTCGGATATTCGTCGGAATCTATCTGTTTATTCCATTCTTGCAGCATCTCGGGGGGTAACGCGCGTTCAGCGAGGCGTACTGGCCAGACCACCGAACTTACATTATATGTCTCGAGTGTGGAGATGTGAGAACGCAGTTCGTTCAAGAATGCCGTTACGTCCTTTGCTGATCCGGCCTTCGGTCGGGATATGTCGATTAACGCGTCGACTACCCGAGCTAATAGTATCCGTGGCACATCGAACGCCTTCAATAAGGCTCCCCACGCATCCTTATATTTTTCCCCGGTTAATTGATAATGCTCGATCGTTTGAAGGGCTTCGCCGCGAAGAGAGTCGCGAAGGTATACGTGTTTTTCTAAATCCGATATATCACTACGCGTGTTTACGAGGGTTAAAAAGCTAGATTTAAATGGGATCCATTTCCCTATATTCCCGTCGAATTGCGGGATCTCAATGCGCCGTAATGGTATTTGTTGATCGCGGGTTTTCGTGATATCGTTGCTTTCGTCAGCGTTATTCGGGTTGTTAACTGTGGCGGTATCGTTTGAATGAAGTTTGTCTCCGATCGCGCAATATCTCTCTATGATTGGAGTTAAACTATCGACTCCTCCTGCTTCGTTGATAGCAGTAACGCACTTTTCATAAAAGGTTTCGTATTTCTCTACTAGTGGTGCAAGTCGTTCGTAGCGCCTTCTTAATTCCTGCTTATTTAGATTTCCTTCATTGATTAGATTTTCGACGTGCGTTAAACCCAATTCTAAAACTAGCCGTTTTTGTTCGAGCTGTCCGAGCTGTTTTTGCGCTGCCATCATGAACCGTTATTAACTATTCTACTCTTCGAAATCTACTCAAATGAATTTATGATATTATAAAAATTTCTTTTGCACGAGTATATGACCGCGCGTTGGGTTCTTGATCACGCGAGTACGGTCCTGCTGCCGTAAATCGTTGGAGGGGGTGTCCGTTTATTGTCAGTGGTAGCCCGATGGAGGGGGTATGCGATCGTCGCTAGCTGTATGCCGATAGATGGGATGTCCGGCGATGACGTCACGGCGTCTTCGTTCTAGTCGACCGTTCAAACAAAGGAAGGTGGCGTGGCGGTGAAGCCGCCGAAAATCTTATCGTTCTTTGTACGAGAATAAAGCGATTTCCGCGTGATTAAGAAATGACTATTTCGTGAATCTATACGTTTCTATCGTTGATATTAATAATTAAATTATTCATATATCGATTCAAAGCTTAATGTGAAATTTCTTACAAATGATGAATAAATGAATAATGATATTAGAAATTGCAAACTTCTACTGGATTCGAAGGTGCAGTTTCACTTGAAATATATGTTAATGAACAAAGGTGTGTACGCATAAGCGCACACACGGATAATTGAAACTACTTATCTCGTTTCTAGATCTTTCGTGATGATGGTTGAGCTGGGCGATGAAGATGTTCGCAAGATGGCGGACTTTCTCGACTTCGTTGTTCTCTAATCGGTTTGCTTGGCGTGGTGATAGTCTATTCACTGCTTCGTAAATCAGAAGTCGGGAACTCACACCTCACAGGAGGCACCAAAATGTTTTGACCAAAGATTCTTCAATGAAAATTCCTCTGATCATTACTTATATGCTATGAAGTGGAGAATAAAGGATTAGATTAAGGTGTAAAATAAAACACGTGGTTGAGCCAAACAAAGAAACAATGCCTTTTTTATTGGCTCGTCAGGGAAAAGCCTTGCGGCATAAAAACCCTGGATGTTGTTTAATTATAAAAATGAGAGTCCACCACGTGGTATTACCACGCGGGAAAATACCGTCGATATAAAATGTATATAATGGAAAGATCTCACCTCTCGTTCGCTTCGCTTACGTTCCTTAACTAACTTAACTTAATTCCTTTGATTTGATATGTATTCACAGGCTTTCTATAATGGACTGGAAGAATGTCCTTTTGTACTGGCCCCGCAGGGTGTACGGACTGGGTGTAAGAAGTGGGGAGGCGAGAGGTGGGGGTGACTAGAGGGGCGCTTCGGTAGTTACTAGTAGTTGATCGATGCTCACCATGAGTATCGATCGAGACCTTTAATCGATGGAGGTGGATGCGCGCGAATTTTGAATACTGCTAATTACCGTATGATCCTTTTGGATCGTACAACCATTCACCCCTTTTCCTTTCCTTTCTCTACATTCCTCTTTGTGCTTCGTACCACCTCACTCAACTCTTCTATCTCATCTCTACTTTAATCTCTCGTACTTATCTCTTATCAATAGATGATGATTAATTATCGCTCAACTACTCTGTGTTTCTCATCTCTTGCCCGTCAGCGAATCCTTATTCTTACACCTGTAGAACTTACCTCTTACTAACCCTTTACCTAGCCCGCACAAAACGTTTTAACGTCTTATTTTGTTTTCGAAAATATATTTAAACTTTTGATTCTCCATATTGAATGACATTACAACGAATGAAATCCCTTTTTGCATTTACCCCAAATCGGTTTAATATGATGTTTATTTATGATTTATTTGGGCAAGACAGCTTCGTGAATTACCTTCAACAATCTTATTAACGTCATTTACATGCATTGTTTTATATATATATATATATATATATATATATATATATATATATATATATATATATATATATATATATATATATATATTATGTCAAGTATGTTCATGTGAAGATGAATTAGATTTTTTGCGTGGAGGGACAAAATGTTCAGTGCAAATTTTGGTCATGATACGTCAAATTTTTTTTTTATACTTATACAGAAAAAATAGAAATAATAGAAATATAGTATGACTATTACGTAAAGGAATGTTGAAAAGTTATCAGTTTTCTTTCCTTATTCGTATCTTGCAACAGTGAATAATTACATTTTAAATAACGTTGAATATTTCTGAACACGTTATCGAAATAATTGATTAACGAATGATCGGTTTTTTCAATGATCGTTGCGTACTCGTTGCGAATACTTTTATTTATTAATAGGAAGACCATTGAAAACTAATTTCTCTAGTCATCGATGCTAGACCATCAATCATTGTTTCATTCGTATAATGATTCTTTTGATCCTTCCTACCGCTTTACGACAAATTGGAAACACCTGTGGAGCGCATACTGAGTGAACTTTTAAAATTTACGTGCTTCGACTTCACAGTGATCAAGCAAAAATAACTTCATTAGTTTCGCAAGACTTTTCCTGTATTTGCTAATAAATTAAAAATCATCAACGTGGATTATTTAAACAATCAATTTAAAGAAGAGGAAACTGTGTAGGAATAAATATTATACCAATTATGAAGACTAGTTTTTGTGTGTGATATTATTATTATTATTTTACTTAAAAAAAGTAAACCTTTACGAATGCATTGGTCGTAAAAAAAGAATAAAAATTGCGTATACGCGTTTGAAACTTGACCGGTTCGTACAAATAATCAAAAAATGACGTAGATTTCGATTGGACATATATGACCGCATAGTATTAAATCGCATTGAAGTTTGGAAACTAGGGTTTAAGTAGAAAATAGCAGAGAAGAGAATGACCCGACGTGGTTTATCGATCGTATTCCGCTATTGGAAATAATTTAACGCTACTGTCAGATTGTGATTAATAAGGCGCATTGTGAAATATGATCTCCACTAGCGGGAATATTGGCTCAAAAGACAACGAACGAAAAGTCGTATTCGTTGATGGAGCACAACACACATACTTCCGATAAAGAATCGTTTTAAATATGATTGATGTGACCGCGTAACGAGCCCCGAGATTCGAATCTCTCTCTTCTTTCTGTAACATTTTTTCGCTTTATCGATGTACATGTAACCACCGTTCGTAATGTGTGCGAAGCGCATGCGTTTAACCAGCACGCGTGACAGGAATGTAAATTTTACGTAGGAGGTGGAGGAGGTAGGAGTTACGTTGCTCTCTTCGATAATTTACCTAACAAATTCTGCGATGCACTTAATGACTGTGATTAGCTATCATCGAAGGGTCCGTGACCATAGTTATCGAGGTCAACTTCAACGGATCTTCATTGATGCTTGTGGTTATCGCGTGATATCAAATATTACTACTATACGAGTATTATTTTGTCAATCACAGTTTATACAAATTTTTTAACTTTATATATATAAAGAAAAAATCGTAATGATAAGAAAAACAAAAATATTGTTTTGTTTAGTCTTTAACGAGACTTACAATTTGAAAATAATTGAAACGTTTCTATTATCCAACAAAGAAAGAAATCGTGTTTTACAAGAAAACGTAAGCGTTGAAAAGAGTGACGTACTGAAAGGGGTGGACTTGATATCACGATATTACAATATTGTGGGCACACGGATAAAAGAGCAGAAAGTGGATAGGTTGTACTTGCAGTTTCTTAGGTTGGAAGGCGTGTCCGTGAGACGGTTAGGCGCCAGAAGACACACTGCTATTGTAGCATCCAACTTCTGAGGACAGTGTTGTTGCTCCGGATCCTCGTCGTCTCTCTTCCTCTTTATAACTTACCTTCTTTAGTACCACCCTACAAACTTCATTCTTCTCTTTCCCTCCTCCCCTTTTCTAATATCTTTTTTTCCTTTTTCTTCTTTGGAATAACGAACGACACCTTTCACTACCGGTTGTGCAGTCCAACTTGCAATTCTGTCGTTCTTCTTTTCCACGACTAAGATGATTCTACTAAAATCCGTGTTGGATAATAATCGCTATTTCCCTATTTCTCTTACTCTCCCCCTTTCCCCTCTTTCATCCTTCTCATCGTGATATCAACGATCCTCGAGCACCTGTGGATTATGGACAAATTAAGCAATGGGATTACTTTTCATCCGAATGTTTTCTTTCTTTCTTCTTTTTATTATTTTCTTAAGGATAACGTTAGTAAATAGTCTACGTTTTAAAAATAAAAAAAGAAAATTTGTTTAAGTCAAATATATTAATTATACGCAGGAAATCATTTCTTTTTTTTTTTTGTAAATACTATACGATAATGCGTTTCAAACTCTAATACTCATTAAATTAATAATTGATCTTAATTGCAAATTTGTTTTGTAATTGTCAATGAGTATTCTAAATAAAATATTATTATATTTTTTAAGAGATAAAGAAAAAGTATAAAATAATTTTCTAAGAGGCGCGATTTTTGTCTTATATTTGTCTTATATTTATATATTTCCGTCAATATTGGCCAGGCAGCTTTCTCGGTATCAGACATAACAGAGCTTTCATCCGGCCCGTGTTGGTCAATACTGGATATATACCGAGTAGTGGGATAAAACAGAACCCCGAAGCATTATGAGGGTACAAGAACTCATTTCAAGAAAAGACGTACCTCTCTCTATATCTCTCTTTCTCTCTCTCTCTCTCTCTTTTCTTTATGTCTCTATCTCTATCCAACACCTTCTATAGTTTAGCCGAATAAACCGCTATACTATCCGACAGAAAGTTGAGAAACTCAATAGAAGGAATAGTCCGTTCGTTTCTCTGGCTGGCTACGACATGCGTGAGAGTTGAACCAGATAACACGTTGAGTGCGCTTGCTTGAAAATTGTATCAATGTCAATTGTCTTTATATCATTCTAGCTAAGGTTGAACCCACAAATTAGTTTAAATGAACAAAAAACATCCGATGATGTAAGGTACTTATACTGCTGTTTTACCGTGTGCTCTCTATGAAAAATCTTATTACTCTAAAGATATGTTCTTCTATGGTTCTTTTCTCTTTTCTTTTTTTTCTTTTTTTTTTTTTTAAAGTAAGTCTTTATAAAATAGATAATTTAGGACGATGTAAATGAGAAACTCGAAACAACTTGAATGTTCTCTCAACACACCGCGAGGTATATACTTCTCGTGAAGTGGCAATCTCGGAGGTACTTTTGGGGGTTTTGCCAAACGTCAAGAGCCCCAAGAAAAAATGAAATAGGTAAAAAAAGGTAAAGTTAAAAATTTTATAGATACATCTTTTGGTAGGGTTTGCCTTATCTCGTACACATTCAAATGAAACAAAGGAATATAATAATCGTAAACAATGAATCAAAAATACGCCAGTTTTGAAATTATAATAAAACGCGTGTTAATAAAGATAATCTTATTCTATCAAAATTAATCATTTGTACGTAGTGAATTATCATCATATATACGTTGAAATATATAGAATTAATTATATTAAATAAATTGTGCAAATTGAATAACATATAACACGATAAAATAATTATCTTCCTGACAGAAACTACGTAAATACAGCGGTAAATCTAAACTCGATATCGCAAGAACGAATTCTACATATCGCGGGAAACCTAAAAGTATCCTAAAAGTAGGACGTTCCTTCATTAGAAGCTATAAATGCCCACAAAGATGATATCGATGTGTCCAGAGCTTTCCGAGTTTCCGTAGAAGTCGTCCTCTGGGAGAGGACGAAAAGAAGCTCGTGATTGAACGGAAAACTCGACGTTTCAGTGAGAGAAGAGAGAGTGGTCGTCGAAGACGAAATACTACCAACCTACCTACATATAGATACACACATACATTAAAGGTAGTATCAGTCCCTATCAGTAAACAAGTACATACGTTGGAGATGCGAGGAAAGAGGGGTCTGGCTTCGATCTACTTCGATGACAAGAAGAGCACTTTCTCTATATATAGAGAAAATGTGCTTCACATTCACTTGACGATGCCTAGGATAGGCTAGCCAACGATGGTGTAGATGTATGCTAGAAACCATATCACGAGCCGGTACTTGCACCTACCTCTTTACCTTTCCCATAGCCCAACTCCTATGTTTCTACTCTCTCTCTTACCATTCCTCTCTCTACGACCACAAAGTTACATCCACGAAATTGCGTTTGTCAACAGTGGCTAATTGCCACCGGGAATGTTGTTCAACTACGAAGTGACGTATAATTAGAGGGGATGCTACCTTCGGGAATTGAATTATGAATTATTTAGTACGCGCATAAACATTTCTATCTCTTTCTCTTTCTGTTTCTCTTTATAGGCACTCTGATATCCCACACCTCTACGTACGTCACCGATTTAGATTCCACGTTCTTCCCATTTCGATTTCGACTCCGGAGCACGCGCGTTGATCTCCTCCCTCTGGTTATACCTTCCTTCCCAACCTTCCGTGGGAGCCGCACGTGCACGCAATTATTATTCGCCGCGCTAAACGCGACGGCAATGTTTAACGTATTCACGACGGTGCTATATGCTAAACATATATGATTACGTGGTGGCTATGTATGTATATATGGTAATACTTTGGCTTAAGTATCACGACGTTCGGGAAACGTCGTAGAGAATTATGTATGTCGATGATCTTGGTGTTCATAATAATTCCCTTGCCATTAACATTCTCTTCGCCGAACCTTACCTACCTTAATATTATCATCCTATTCTACCCTTTTATAGTCATCGAGGAAAAATTTTCTTAAATGTTTACTATCATATGTTTCGTAAATAATTATTAATGTCATAATCGAAATGTATTGTAAACGTTAATTAGCCTGGCTAGTATATATGATTTTATTTAATAGTTTAAATAAAACAATATATATTTCATTTATTTGCTATGAAATACATTAATGTAGTTCTAGCATTTTGACATTCAATCCTTCAATATCCAACAATCTTGTTTTCGAATTCGCCGCAACTATTTGCTTCACTAAATCAATGTAATTCGAAAGATCATTGAACCGAAACAAAGATCTCGTTCGAATCAGTAAACAATTAACAATTCAGTGATTTTATTCTATCAACATAGTTTGTAAAGTTTAGTATCGTTTATTTTTATTTCGATCATTGTGAAAAAAAAAACAAAGCTCAACTCGTTGCAATAATTATCTTTACTATACATTTTTTCAAGATTTCTTTACTCATTAACTAGTGATTCGATTTAATATTACCAATAAATCAATCAACTATGAAATATTTGCAGAATAGAAAATGTAAACATTAATAATAGTCCAACAAGCTTCAACATATTGTTCATTTTATAATTACATATTACATATTACCTTTTAATTTTCTTTGACAACAGAGAACGCGATATACCTTGTTCTTACGTCATTTCGTAAACGACAATAAGTACCAATCGTGAGCACGGGAAACGCACTTTCCTTTTTCTCAACTCTCTTTGCATTTCACTCTTTCGCATGAACACACAAACACAGATATTCACACGTGTGGATGTTTCATTACTCTCTCTCTTTCTATTCTTTTATCTGTATTCTTCATTCCCTCTCACTCTCTCTCTCTCTCTCTCTCTCTCTCTCTCTCTCTCTCTCTCTCTCTCTCCTATGACTTTCCTCTCTGACTTTTGCAGTATATACGCGATCTAGTGGTTAAGTTGAGTGGGTGACATAACGAGGTTAGCAAGGAATGCAAGGACAGGCTTTCAACGGAGTACTATCTATAGCGATAACTACGTCCTCTCTCATCCCCCTCCCTCTACCCCTTCATACAGCTATCACCATCTTCCTCATTCTCGTTCTCGTCCTCATTCTCGTCCTAGTAGTCCACGTCGTCCTCGTCCTCGTCCTCGTCCTAGTCGTTGTCGTTGTCGTTGAACGTCGAGGGTGGTAACAGCACCCTTCTAGACCGTGTTTCACCACGGCTTCAACCGTTTTAGTTTTAGCAGCCAGCCTCCTGTAGTCTCTTCCAACCCCTCTTCCCCTTCATCTCTCTCTCTCTATCTCTCTTACTTTTTAGTAGTAGTAGTAGAAGTAGTAGTAGTAGCGCCGTTTGCCTTGGTGGTGCAACGACCTGACCTACGATACTATCTACTCACGCGAGTATCCACAACGCGAACGCGTAGTATACCTCTACCTAGTTTCTTCCTTTTCTATTCTCCTTTTGTCCCTTCTCTTATGCCCTTAATATATACGCGAATGCGTAACGCTAGCTTTTATATTATATCGTAGATGAAATACCAAGAGAAAGAGAGAAAGAACATAGCGAATATTCCTTATTCCTGACCGACATGCAAACGTCTTTATTTCTATCCAGAAAATGTAATCAGTATTATCAACGTGAATATGAATTAATTAATTATTTCATAAATTCTAAACAAAATGTTCTTCTATTTCTTTTTTTTTTGTTTTTCTTGATCTTTTTTAACCATTTGACCTACACGTTAACTACACGATGGCTGTGCCTAGCGCTACGCTTCAACTAGCGCTACACTGTTCCATTCTCACACTTTGCTTCGCTTTGAAGCGCTTCGGTAAAACTAAGATTTTTACATGTTTAAAATCTTTTTTTGCTTCGAGACCAAGTGCATATTTTAGACATCTAGAGTACACTTTAAGCTAAAAAAAAAATCGATTTTTTGAAAATTTTAGAGTGGTGTTACCCCTCAAGCAGCGCCTCAGTGTGTTGGTAGGTTTTTACATAAAGAAATTTACACGGATATCTCTGAATGAAATTTTTTCTTTCACTAAGATCGATAGTCGATTCGAACAGAAAAAAATTTTTTTTAAATAAATAAATAAAATATAAAAAACTGAATATAGGGCTAATTGTCTATATATTATGCGACATCATGTACTCTGGAACTATAGCTTGAGAAATAAACAACCTGGATCGCTTTTAGTTTTAGTATAGAAGCGCCTCGACGTACGATATACGTCGCTTTCAGTTTTGGGATAGAAACATAACGATGTATGGTATACGTCATAATAGGTCAAATGGTTAATTTAGTCCAATAGTCGAATATTATTTTTTTTTTGTAAGCATTAAAAATTTGATAGCAATGTTAATATTGGAAATATAATATCCATCAAATGTTTAATAAGACAATATGATATATTCGATTTCCTGAAGTGCATACCTTTATTTGTAGTAACTAAATAGTCAAACGTATATACACAGGTTGCAATATTCGGACGAGTTGTACAAGCGGATAAAAAAAGATGATTCTAAAATAAGTCAAACAAAAAAAAACAGATGTACGTTAAATACACGAAGTTTTCTATCTTAGTAATAATATATTTGTACATTCGGATTTACACTGCAGAATATAATCACTCTTGTACGGTTTGATCACTCTTCCAAATATACCCTGTGTATATTTTATGTAACATTAAAGTTTGAACACATTTATACTGTTCTCTGTATTTTATCACAACAACGAGAGTCCGGTTTAACAGCATCGAGTGAAAATAACGCGGATTATCTAGATTGCCTGAACGCTTATTCGTCCATCGTCCAACGTTATCGGCTCTAAAATTTTTCTACTTGACTTTCTCTCATTCACTCTTATGACTCTTTTGAGCCGGTTGTCACTCATAAAAAAAATCATGTGTGCAGATCACACGTGTTAGAAGTTAAACCTTCAACGAACTAAGTTTCAAGAGAATGAAACGAATGCACAGTATCAAGAATAAGATGATTGTAGGATTTATTTATTATAACATTGTTACCATATATATATCAAAAAGCCACACCCATTCAAAAGAAGTTTTCACTTCAAAAAAAAATCTCGAGGATGACGAGCATACGAACACGTACACACCCATAGAATCGTCGATGTGACGGCACTCTTAAAGTTCGAAGAGAAACGTGATGCTGCTCTTTTCACAACCCTCGTTTCGTTTTCAAGAATAAGGGTTGAATGACTACAGACGGTACTTTTGCGAACAAGAAGTCATTTAAACCCTTATAACTACTTCACCATGATAGGAAAGTCAAATGCAGTTCTATATAACGTTTTTCATCCTTTAGATACCTATCCAGAACCCTTACCACAATGGTCGTTTCTGTTTGCGACACAGTTGACACGACTTTTCCACTTGTTCATCATCCCTCAACTACTCTTCTTCTACATAATGCTTAAACAAATCAAAGTGAGGGAACATTTCTTCTTTCACTTTCAATCGTTACAACAACTTGTTAAAATAAAGGGCTAAATAATACAATATTCGATTCACAATTAATATCTTTTCTTTATTATTTAATTTTGTTCCTGTATCAAATTCGTAACTCGACGTGATTGATCGTTCAATCTTATCCCATATGTATATGAATATATTTCTCAAGAAGGTAATTACAGTTATTTGTGTATAATCCATTTTATAGGAACGCGACGGACGGTGTCGGTTCCGTGGAAATGTTTACAGAATTGCTGATCGCAAACACATAAAATAACATGACGCGTCCATGCATCCTCAACCGCTGCAGGATAACCGGTGGTCTGCAGGATAACAGAGCCAGCGCGAGGCTATAGTTTTGTTTATTTCATTTTGTTTGTCGAACCGGTCCGATGCCACCAATTTCGAGACCCAATATCACCGTTAATATTGATCCGCGTACTGGAGTAAAACAGAAATGGCGATACTCAGCAACGCGAGGGAGGCGGAGGGAGGTCGTGGGTGTACAATTATATCTATCTCTATGTGGATTGTGTATACAGGAAATGAAGGGAAGGGACAGGAATAGGAACAGTGTGTGAGAGGAACGATGGAAGGGTTGAGGCCAAATTTCCAGTAGGTACATTCACAAAACAGACATTAATCTAGGTAGGTAAATCTGCGAAGGACGTATTGTTTTCAAACAAGAGAAATAGAATTATTATTACCGGTAAAAGATGTGTTCTACGGCCTATCCTCCAGTTATTTCTGACTTTCCCTATCTAACTCGATTAACATGTAATACACGTTGGTGGTAGAAGATAACATAGAAGAAGGTATTTATTAAATCCGAATTCAAAACGATGTTATAATACTCTCTGTCCAAGATAAATACGAAAAAGATGATAGTATTTCTCAGACAATTTTGTATATATATATCATATATATTTGCATATTTGTCAAGGCGTGATTTTGCACGAGTAGTGAAAAAATTGTCGATTTAATATTCTCGATATAGCAACAGTTGAGAACTTATTTGTATTTGTATCGTTGTAAAAATCTAAGAAATAGTTTAAACTTTGACGCAATGTGTTGCTAAAGGGATAGCCACCTGTAGAAGGGTATATGTTATATAGTTCATTATTACTCGTATAACTGTAATGCATTTACATATATCACCGTAAACGAAAGGTTTTCGTTATTTTGTTGTTTCTTCTTCGATAAACAAAATAAATAATATTTCAATTACGCTCGAATAGATTTTTTTCTCCCGATGATTTGAATGGTACGAGTTATGAGTAGTGCACGGAATAAAATAAAATTTAACAATACACTCGCTTCTTTGAAATATTGTCTGGAAGTAAATTCTATTGCTATTCTTTGTAAGGCTTACAGATTTGAAGCTTGAAACAAAAAGCTTTTTCACGATTGTTTTAATAGTGACGCAGAACGATAGAGTCCGGAAGGTCAGCAATGGCGAAGGCAATGTTTGTGAAAAAAGGATAAAGGGGTGGAAGAGGATAGAAGGGATGGAATCTCTGCGATAACGCATGGTTGCTTTACAAATGGTAGAAATGTGTAGAAGCACGAAGAGTATTCAATCGACACATTTTGAAGAATGAAAAAAAAAGAAATCCATGCTCTCCTAGATTATTAATCAATAAACAAATAATTTCATATATCATATAAAGGGAGACCCATTCAACGTAAATAAATGGAAGTAATATAGAGACGAGTAAATATCGTAATATCGTATATTTCTTTACGATTGTATTTTTTATATTTACGGTGATTTTAGGATAATACGAATTACGTAATATCGTAAATCGTACTACACTATTATACAGCTATACATTAATATACTCGATTATACACTATTATACTCGACTATACTCTATTATACTTGACTACAATTCACTATAGTCGACTATACTCGACTATACTTTAAGAGTAAAGTAGTATACTATACTGGTATAGTAATATATATATATATATTACTATACTGGTATAGTAATATATATATATATATATTTATAAATAAGATATGTATAAAACGATAGTTAATAACCATCGTTATTAAAACGATAGTTTTATTGTAGTTTAATATAGTTTTTTTTTTAGTTTATTACAGTCTAGATGTAGTTTAATATAGTTTATATTAGGCTTATTATAGTTTTAATGTGGTTTATTTTGGGTTTTATTAGGTTTAATAAAGTTTTCATGTAGTTTGATATAGTTTTATAGTAGTATAGTATAGTTTTAATGTAGTTAATTATAGTTCTTTTTACCATAATATTACTTTAGTTTTATTGTAGTTTGTTATTGGTTTTATTTAGTTTAATATAGGTTTTTTAGTAGTTTAATATAGTTTTTTGTGGTTCACTATAGTTTTTATGTAGTTTATTATAATTTTATATTAGTTTTATTTATTTTTAATGTAGTCTAATATAGTTTTTATTTAGCCTTATATAGTTTTAATGTACTTTAAAATAGTTTTTATTAAGACTTTTATAGTTTTAACTTAGTTTATTATTAGTTTTTTTAGTTTAATACAGTTTTGATTTAGCCCTATATAGTTTTAATGTAGTTTAAAATAGTTTATATTTAGACTAGTATAATTTTAACTTAGTTTATTTCTAGTTTTATTTAGTTTAATATAGTTTTTATTTTGCCTTATATAGTTTTAATGTATTTTATTATTGGTTTTATTTAGTTAAATATGGTTTATATTTAGCTTAATAAAGTTTTAATGTACTTTAATCCCGGGCTCACCAGGCCTCGTGAAGAGGTTCGGGGGCATGGGTTAGGAAAACCGGGCGCGTCTTCAGGTGGCGAATACAAGGTCGTTTAGGGGTTAAGTTGGTTTCTCGTGGCAGTGAACGGAGCGTCATTGGCGACTTCAACCCCGGGCACGGGGGCCTAAGGAACCCCGGGATAGCGCAGGCTATAAGGGACCTGGCTGACGTAAAAAATTGGCCTAGGGGAGCGAAGGCAACGCCGCGGACCACTCTCCAAGCCAAGGTGGAAGCAATCGTGCCGGTGGCTGGATAGCATTTGGGTAAAGTGTCGCAAACGATGCCCTTGTGGCACCGGACAACCCCCCATTGTACCTTGCCTTATCACCGCAACATGCTCTGTTGTGACGGACCGATTATTTCCTGTCTACTTGTGGGACTCATATGAAACCACTAAAATTCACACACAAACAAAAGCACAAGCTGGCGTGGGGACTTCGCCTGAAGAACCAACTCCAGTCGACAAAGATACGACCTTGAGCGTTGGGGAAGAGGAATCGGCGAAAGCTGGACCAACGGACTCATCGCCCAAAACAAAAAAGAAGAAAAACCAGAGCGGGGCTGCGAAGAGAAGGGCACGCAAAGCCAGATTGGCTTTACAGGGCCCAGCCCCTAAGTCGCACCGCGAAGATGAGGAAAAGGGAGCAGTTGCTGGTCAGGGCTTTACCCAGAGGCCCAGACCTTCAGACAGCACCCCGACGGAAAGATCCGCAGCCATCAAAAAGAGTAGGGTCGCCACAAGTCCTACTAATTACGCGGATGCTGTGGCTGGGGATATGAGGCTGGCCATCGCGTCTGCTGATTTCCCCGAAGTGGCTCTCGGCCAGGGGCAGGGTGTGCTGCTAGTGCGAGCATTCCTCGGGGCGCTGGACTCGATCCCAATGGATCAGGTAGTCCCACGCTTCGAGAGGAGCCGTTACGGGCAGAGAGTCCTTTGGTTAACCTGCTCGGACGACAAGGCGAAGGCATGGCTTAAGGCCATTGTCCCGAGTCTTAAACCCTGGGAAGGAGCTCAACTCCAGGTGCTGGAGATAGAATACCTCCCGAGGCTGAAGAAGATGACGGCGGTGTTCCCCGACACGGACGAAGATATGCCGACCATCTTCATGAGACTCCTAAGGCAGAACCTGGGACTCTCAGCCTCCATGTGGAGGGTGTGGGACGGAAGGGCTGTCCAGGGCAAGATCCACGTTGTGTTAGGCGTGGAAGCGACCTCTCTAGGCCAACTGAAAAAGCTGAAGCTCGCCGTCACTTCGGTCTGAGCAGGGCCCGTTTTTACGAAGCGCTGGACGAAGCGAAGGCGGGAGGGCGGGCACCCGCTCCTGTGAAGACCAAGAGTGATCCAGGAGCGGACGCGCAGCAAGGGGATCCGGTGGAGTCGACTGCGGCTACAGGGACCACCGCTACACAGAGAGCCGTCTTCAGACTGATGCCGAAGGAGCGGGAACTTGCCAACGCGTCACAAGCGCCTACTGACGCAAAGGACGCGGTGGCAAGGGCTCAGTCCGATGGAAAAACGGGGGGCGGGGCGAAGGCCAGAGGTAGACCGCTCAAGGCCATCGCCCTGTTCAAGACGACCCGTGAGGAGACCCGGCGTGGTGTCCAACCGACCATTGCTGGGTCCCTAACGGGGCCGTCTACAAGGGACTATAAAAGGGGAGACAGGGGATTGAGGACGATGGCTGGTAGTGTGACCTGTTGTCTTCTTCCCTATTCCATACCCCCTCCAATACCTATCCACCCTTCCTTTCCTCCCCTCCCCTTCCCTCTCCCTAAATCAAAACAGAGGGAGAAGGGCGCACGCGCCATCACCTAGGGGGGTAGCGTGCCTTCAACTCTCACAAATCAATCTGCAAAACTGCATAGCGGCCTCGGCGGTTTTCAGCTAGAACCTAGCAGTGGAGCAGACAGACATATCCCTCATACAGGAACCCTGGATTTATGGTGGACTTGTTAAGGGGATTGTTATGACCAAAAGATTCTTCAATGAAAAGTCCTCTGGTAATTAGTTGCTGGGGATGAGGAAGAAGGGATTAGAATAAAATTAATCAAACACGTGATTGAGCCAAACAAAGAAACAATGCCTTTTTTATTGACTCGTCAGGGAGAAGCCTTGCGGCATAAAAACCCTGGATGTGATTTAATTATAACAATGATGGTTTACCACGTGGTGTTACCACGCGGGAAAATACCGTAGATGTGAAATGTATATAATGGAAAGATCTCACCTCTCGCTCGCTTCGCTTATATTCTTTAACTTAACTCCTTTTGATTTAAACATATATTCACAGGCGTCCGATAATGGAATGAAAGAATGTCCTTTTGTACTGGCCCAGGGGCCAGCAGGGCGTACGCACTAGGAGTGAGAAGTGGGGATGCGAGAGGTGGGGGTAACTAGAGGGGGGCTTCGATAGTTACTGGTAGTTGATCGATGCTCACAATGAGTATCGATCTAGAATCCTAATCTATGGAGGCGGACTCGCGCGAATTTCGAATACCGCTAATTACCGTATGATCCTTTCGTATCGTACAGGGATATATCGCAGCATGGGGACATTGGTATATGACCCATGCGAACCCGGCCCAAGGGCGTGTGTCTTTGTATCCAAACGGCACCACGCCCTGAAGCTAAGCAGATTCTGCAGCAGGGAAATTGCGGTGGACTCGGTTAGGTTAAAGTTGGTAGGTGGGCTGACCGACCTTATCGTCTGTTTAGCGTACTTCCCCTACGACTCGGCCGAAAATCCGCCTACAGAGGAACTGAGGGCCGTGGTGGAACACTGCCGCAGAGAAGGGCTGGACCTTGTGATCGGCTGCGACACTAACTCGCACCACGTCGCAGGGGCAGCTCAAATACAAATAAGAGAGGGACGGCTTTGCTGGAATATCTCTCGTCGTCGAATCTGGAGATCCTCAACAGGGGATCCAGACCAACCTTCGTCACCTCGAGGAGACAAGAGGTGATCGACTTAACACTGGGCACCCCCAGGGTGGCTCGGTGGCTTGAGGAGTGGCGAGTGGACGGTGAGGATTCACTCTCGGATCACCGCCGCATCTTCTTCAAGCTCAGGACTGAGACGGCACAGCCCGTCATCAGGACCTACCGACACCCAAGGGCCACTGACTGGGCTCTCTACAAGAGGGACCCTAAAGGCAGGCTCCTGGGAATGGGCGGAGGATTAAGGACTGAGGGTCTGATCGAGGAACGAGTGAGCTTACTCTCCTCTTCCATCACTCAGGCTTTCGAAGCTGCTTGCCTTCTTAGGACAAGTGGGGACTGAACAAGAGTAGCATGGTGGAGCAAAGAGTTGAGCTCACTGCGCTCGAGTTCTCGCCGCCTCCTAAATAAAGCCTTAAAATCAAATGGCTCTGAAGATTAGGCTAATTATAGGAAAGAGCAGAGGGCCTATAAGAAGCTCATTAAGAAATCTAAACGTGAGGCCTGGGGGAAATTCTGCTCTGAAGTTGAGGCCCTTCCTTTAGTGGCCAAACTTCGCAGAGTCATCGCCAATGGCCCACAGCCAAGCCTCTGTGGACTCTCTCTCCCAAACGGGGAGCAGCTTGAGAAACACGAGGACATTCTCGCTCACCTACTAAGGGTACACTTCCCGGGATCCGGTCAGGTCGAGCATAACCCCTCGACTCAGGGGGAGCTCCGCGCCACGAGACCCGATGACTGGACCACTGCTGCAGCAGTGGTAACGTATGATAGGTCTCGCTGGGCTCTGAACTCGTTCGACGGGTACAAGAGCCCGGGGACTGACGGGCTCTTCCCCGCCCTTCTTCAGAATGGAGGGAATGGACCAGTCAAGCATCTGATCCGTGTCTTTAGAGCGTGTCTCGCCTTGAGATATGTACCTAAGCCATGGCGGGAGGTTAAAATAGTCTTTATCCCAAAAACGGGAAAAGACAGATATGACCAAGCCAAGGCTTTAAGGCCCATCAGTTTGACGTATTTCCTGCTGAAAACGCTGGAGAGACTCGTTGATAATCTTATAAGAGATAGAGCGCTGGCGAGGATGCCGGTGCAGTCATCGCAACATGCTTACTAAGCGGGTAAGTCTGTCGAGACGGCTCTTCATGGCCTCGTTCGCGAGATCGTAGGTGCCCTCGACAGGAAAGAAGCCACTTTATGTGTCTTTTTAGACGTCGAATGGGCGTTAGATAACACCTCCTTCGAAGCTATATGCGGAGCAGCGAGGTATTTCCACATCGACGACACTATCGTCCAGTGGTTGGACTTCATGCTTCGCTCACGTATCATCACTGCTAGTCTCAGCGGGACGGACATCAGGGCGCACGTCGGCAGAGGATGCCCTCAGGGTGGAGTTACCTCCCCACTGATGTGGCTCATGGTTGTCGACGGGCGTCTGAGTAGGCTCGGGGAGCTGGCGGTTAAAACGGTTGAGTTTGCCGATGACATCTGCATAGCGGTCACCGGCAATCACCCGGCCACGATGTCGAGCAGGATGCAAAGAGCGCTCGACATCGTTCAGGATTGGTGCACGTTGATGTCTTTGAGGATGAACCCGAATAAGACTGGGATGGTGCCCTTTACGAGGAAGAGGCATTTCAACATAAGGCCTCCCTCAATATTTGGAACTGGGCTGACGTTCTCCCGGGAATGTCGCTACCTGGGGGTGACGCTCGATAGCAAGCTCAGTTGGAAAAGCCACATCGACAACCAGGCCAGGAAGGCTATTAATACCTTCTGGGCCTGCAAGAAGATGTTTGGAAAGACGCGGGGGTTAAAACAACGGATGGTCAGGTGGATTTACACCGCCATACTGGTCCTTCAATTGACGTACGCCTCACTAGTTTGGTAGCCCAGCGTCGAGCGGGCTCAAAACAAGAAAGCGTTAGACAGGGTCTACAGGCTAACAGGGCTGGGAATTACGAGCGCGATGCGCACTACCCCGACCCTGGCTCTAGGGGCCCTTCTAAACATCTTACCTCCGCACATTGCAGCGGAGGAGAGAGCCAGAAGCGCAGCCTTTAGGCTGCTAGTCAGTGGGAGTTGGAGGCGGGCCTCCTACGGGCACGCATAGATCCTGTCAAGAACGGAAGACTTCGAGGAAGTCAACCGACTTGGGGGTGACTGGTGCCCAAAGGAGTACCATTTCCAGCTCAACTATGAGGTCCTCTTCCCAGACAGACAATCATGGGCAGCGGACCCAAATCATATATTGGCACCCGCAGGACCCGTCTGGTATTCAGATGGGGCTAAAGCGGGTTCCAACGCGGGAGCAGGGGTTTGGTCTGGAGAGCCTAGGACTGAGCTGTCCTACACCCTAACCGGTACCGCCTCTGTTCTTCAGACGAAGCTGTTTGCCATTCAGGCCTGTGCCCACAGTATCCTGGAAAGGGTGTACTATGGAAAACATATCTACATCTGTAGTGACAACCACACTGCGCCTGAGCGCGTGAGCGTCTGAACTTGTACACAGCACCTTGGTCAAGTCTGGGCTGGTGAAGGACTGTGTCGACTTGTTGACGCTGCCTAGCAGTACAAAGTAAAGTAGCTCTGGGTGCCGGGTCACAGTGGCGTTCAGGGCAACGAATGGGCGCATGAGCTTGCCAGACTTAGAGCTTCACGACACGATCCGGCAAACCGGTGCCACATCAGCGTGTCAGGGGAGCTTATGCGGAGGAGGACTAAGAAGTGGGCCACGGACCGCTCAGTGCAAGGCCGTGGCATGAGGCACACGAAGGCTCTGTCTTCAGGGCCCTCGGAGAAGCTAGGTACCGAGTTGATCAACCTGGACAGAGCCCAATTGAGGCTGGTTGTAAGATTGGTCACCGGGCACTGGCACTTTGGAAAGCACCTTACGCGACTGGGCCTTGCACAAGACTCGGTCTGCGACAGGTGCGGCGAAGGGAAGGACACCCCCCTCCATCTCATAACTCAATGCGTTGGGCTCGCGGACGTCAAAAATGATGTCCTCTGGACCACTTCCAACAACTTCGACCTAGCGGGCTCAGGGGCGGCCAGACTGCTGCGCTTTGCAAGGGAGTCGGGGCTGCCCGCGGGACCGCTACGGTCATAGGTTTTTCCCCGCAAGGGGCCCAGGCACAATGGTCCAGAGACTGAGCGCCCGGGTGAACAAACCTCAAGAAAAAAAAAAAGTATCGATTGTTGTTTAAAAGTTCGGAATATATTTTTAGAGTACCTCTTCGAAATTTACTTATAGACTGATCCGTTGTTCTCTAAAACAAAACTTTGATTGGAAAGTTGTTTATATGATTTTTTATATGTTGATCATGTGTGCAATGGTAATAAAAATTCTAATAAATAAAATTCAAGATTATAACGTTCTATTTTGAACATTTTTTCCATGTAAATGAAATTTTTTTATAGCTCATGCTCTGTGATATCCTGTATGGTAATATTTTCGTTTAAAAATTTATCGATTTAAAATTATTTAATATTTGAAGTATGTTAATAGTTGTGTAATTTGTATGTAAATTTACATACTTTAAAACAATCTGAAATATAAGAAGAGTGTATTAGAATACTAAATTGAAGATTAAAATTATTTAAATTATATATTAAGTAATTATTTTATCGTTCCTTCGCAGTAATTATTTCGTGACAAAAATTTCCTGTAATATAAGTAAAGTGTATTAGAAAATATTGAATTTAGCGCGTCAGTAATTAATCGATAATGCAGATCATTTCCGCGAAATTTTTATTTATCGATTTCATTTATGGTGGCACGCCTGAAAGAAATCTCAATTATTTTATGCATATCTATATAGACGTACGATTCTCTTCTGTACAGTTGTATTCTTCTGTGCGATGCGATAAAGTTTTAATAGTGTCTATACTATCTTTTTTTATTCATTATTGTTAGAATATTTACAATTGATTTTTTTAATAAATAAATTATCATATGAAATTTAACTAAGTGGATTTAGGAGAAAAACGAATTACATACGTGTGCCGGTTAAGCTTGTGTGCGTGATGAATCTTTTAATTGGTCATTTCAAGTCCGAAACAATAAATCAGCTAATTAGCCAATAAAACGACAGCGATTTTTCGCGAAAGAGAAGTTACCACCATTTTGAATTTGTTATTTATAGTAGATGCAGCAGATTTGATCTTCCCGTAATTATCAGGTAATTAAAAGATATTTTTTAACGTTTACACCTTCAAATTATATATGAAACTATAACTGAAAGCAAGATTTTTATACATGAATGTTTTCAAAACTGAAAAATAAAAATTTCGAAAAATATCCGTGAAAATATAATCGTCGACACTTCTCGACTTCCCGCCATAACTCACCAAGGCCCATTTATAATATTTTTTCTAATTTTTATCTTTTTTTCATGGTATCGATACTTTTTATCATCTCTAATGATGCTGGAACTAATTATTTTTCATAATTTTGTCTTCAAAAATCGTATATCGTATTAAATTTGATTTCTGTCACATACACATACATATAGGCATATATACATAAGTATAGGTAACTCGTATACGTATACTCATATATTTGATTTTCTTTATATTGTACTAATGTAATTTTATTTCTTACTTATTTTAGTTTTCCGAGCGTTGGGAGAATCCAGTACGAATACATATACTCAATCTAAAAATAGTGCTTACTTTTAAACAGTTGAAAACAAAAGAAAAACAGCCGAGCACCGAGCACTGAGCATCGAAAACCCGAGTACCCCCGAACACCGAGTACCGAGTATCCGAGTACCGAGCACCGAACGTTCGACACTTTCAAGGATAAACGTAACGTTGTATCTCTTTCCCCTTCCGTCCTTCGACACGTAAAGACTGGCAACAGTAACTAGGTATTAAATTATTTAATAATTTTATTTCTAACCTTATACTTTTGATTTTAATAGTTTAAAAAGTTTTTCATTGCATAGAACGGTAAAAAACTGATTTATTTTTTATGTTAATCTTTATTAAGTTTGCTGATACAATTACTGTTTTATTTAGACAACTTTAAAGATTTTTAATGAATATTTTTACTAACATTACATACTTGGTATGTAATTTAGCAAGCAAATAGTTGCATACTTTGTTCAATTTCACAAATATTTAATAACTTTAACTTTTAATTATGTCAACTCTCATAGATTATTAAATTATTTTTTGATATTTACAATTGAATATTTTATCAAAAATATTCAATAGTTTTAATGTGTGCCCTGCCTTCAGAAATGATTTACAGGAAATATTGTAATATAGTCTTTAGTATTTTTCAGCTTTTCAGACTTTTTATTTAATTTTATTTTATACATCGTCATCCTAAGGGTAGGATACCCATCCTGCAATCATCAACGAAGACTAAAAGTAAGTATATTTTACTATCAAACATTTCTATGATAATTTCAATTGATTTTTATTACAACAGTGATATTAATTGTTCTTTTTCTTGTTATGTTTCAGAAAATTATTGCAATCGAGCGCGTAGAAAATGAGGTTCTCGTGTGCTGCATCGTGTTAAAATAAAATATAAAAAAGTCGACAAGTAGACTCAGTGTTGATCGTCGTATGTTAAAGTTTCGTTTTCTCGGTTAAGAAACTCGCAAGTTTCTTTTATTAAGTTTAAACGTGTGTTCATCGTCATGCTAAGGGTAGGAGACCCATCGTGCATTCATCAATGAAGAAAAAACGTAAGTCAATTCTTATATTAAACATTTTCTCAATAATTTTAGTAATTTTTATATAACAACGATTATATAATCTTGTTTTTATTTGTGTTTCAGATCATCCTTGGAATAGTATTCACATTTTATTAATTAAATTTATTTAGAAATTCGTTTAACACTAGATTTGTTAACTATTATTTCGTTCACTATTTTTTAAAAATTTACAAACATTGTTTAAATAAAAAAGTGGGTAGAGGAGAGGAATTAATATTTACGCATTTTTCATTACAGCATTAAAAATTAACATATATTTAAAAAAACATAATATTTCTGTTTTATGTATGTGAATAATGTAGCAAAACAGCTTGAAATGAATTTAGTGTTAATTGAATTAACTGCATATAATGCAGTTTTATAGTCATTTTTTGTGCATTGTCATCGTCATTCTCAGGATAGGAGACTCATCGTGCATTCATCGTTCATTCATCAAAGTGAGTATATTTTTGTATTAAATAATTCCACAAAAATTTTAATAGTTTTCTATATCAGTAATGATATTATTAGTATTGTTTTTTATTTCTGTTTCAGATTGCAATCGTGCGAGAAGCAACATGTGCAGTGTTTATAGTGGTATCATCAAACTGCGTGCAATGCAGTCTTTGAATTAGTTGTAGAATCAGTGATCGGGCGAGTAATAAGTTAAAATCAAACGCGAATTAGAGTCAGTGTTGCTCGTCGTATAATAAAATATCGTTTTTGCGATAAGAAACTAATCTATAGTTTCTTAATCTCGTTTATACCGCGTTATTAGATTCACGCGAGGTGCATCGCCATGGTACAATAGAGCTGCATCCCATTGGAATGCATTGTAAGTATTTATTCTTATTTATATTTAATTCGATTTTATTTTATATGATTTTGGATAATATTCCAGAAAACTTATCGTTTTGTTCTATTTTATTTTACAGATATAACCATGGATTCTCTTCCTTTCAAAGATGTTGGATGAATTCTTCAATGGATCTTTGATAGATCTTCGATGGATTTTTGGTGGATCTTCGATGGATCTTCTTTAATGGCAAATCGAGTATCGTCTTTCATCGTCAGACTAAAATACTTGCAGAGAAGTAGGAGTTTTTTGGAGCCATCGCAGAACTTCTTAAATCGTGAGTTTTTATTTAAAGTCCCTCCAGTGCTCAATCATGCCGAGGATGAAAGGTCCGAATCGGCACGAGTTACTGGTTGTAATTATTTAAATAAATTATTGACGAGCACATGAGTAATTCCTTTTTAGGAGCTACTTATAAAAATTGTATATTTTATTGTATGTTTTATTAATAGTTCAGGATAGGTTTCCTTGTCTCATCGGTTACATTCATTTAATTAATAATGCAATTTATAAATGTACTCTATTTTTTATTATGTGTTTTGTTCGTGATCAGTAGTGATGAAATCGAGCATAAATTTACTCGTTTTCGTCCAGAAAAGCATGTAATAAATGTCTTACATGCATTGCTTCGTACGTAGTTTATCTAATCGAGATTAATTTGGATATATCGATACTTTGATATCTTAAATAAATGAGCAAGAAGACAAACTTATTCGCGACGGATAGACTTTGGCAGTTAAGTGGCGGCTCAAAGCTCAGCTCTTTCATTAGAACAACCAACTTAATGAAAGTCATCCGAGGTTTAAATAATAATAATTTTGAATTAAATATATTAAAAAATATTTAAAGTCATTATTTATGAAGTAACTTGTAGACTCCTTAGTCGCATAGACGAATTTTTATACAAATGTATTTACGTGTTTATGTCTTAATCATATTTTTTAGATTAGGATTTTCAGCTTCTAATATACTAATCTCCTGTTTCTCCCCCCCCCCCATACTTTCTGCGTTCTCATCTATGCGTGTGCCCAGGTGTTATACGTATGGGTGCGAAACAGTTAGCGTGGGTTTAGTTTTAATTTTTTCCCCTATTAGCTGCTGTTATTGTGCCAATGATTGCACGATGTACTTTACAACTGTGTGTGCGTATTAGTTAGTGTGTACTGTACATCGTTTCGCGATATTTTTTATGCATTTATTACATCATTAAATACTCAAAGTACTATTTCTATAGCTCGAACGTTGCTGTTAAGCGTCAAATAAAAAGAATGATAAGAAAATAAGAACAAAGATTAAAAAAAGAGATTAATAATTAAATAATGAAATAAATAATATTCCCCTTTTGTGGGAAGTGTATCTAGTATGTGTGAACAAGCCTGTATTAAATATGTTGCAGAGTTTACTATTATTTTTATTATATATACAGAGTGGGGCAATATCTCTGTCCAGTTAGAATATTGTCGTTGTTTATAACAATATGAAAAATTTTATATACGCAACTTACCCGGCATGATGAGGGGCATTTTTTTGCTTGAACGTTTTTTGCATGGGTGAAAGCATAGAAGAGATCTCAAGATCATCTGCATTTTTTTAAAAGAATATTATTTTTTTTTTTAATGCGATATGATAGCAAATGTTGAGACAAATTCAACGAGCTATTATTCCAAGTCATGCGAGATCAAATTTGGTAGCAAATAAAGTTTCCTACATTACAAAAGTGTTTCGAAGTGGTGACCGTTAACGCCAATGAAAAGTTTTAATCTTCGTATTGCTGCATCGCGTACATGTCTTATCATTTCTAAACTTATGCTATTACATGTTGCAACTATTCTTTCATCCATTATTTCTGGTGTAGTAGGTGCTTCTTGGTAAACCGCATTTTTCAATTACACTATCTTTATATTAGACTACAATTATACAATTATACTTGACTATACTGAAATATACTCTATTATACTAGACTAAACTATATTATACTCGACTTTCCTCAACTATACTCTAATATACTCGACTATACTCTATTATAATCGACGATACTCGACTATACTCGACTATACTCTATTATACTCGACAATACTCGACTATACTCTATTATTCGCAACTATACTCGACTATACTCCATTAAACTCGATTATAATCGACTATACTTTATTAAATTCGACTATATTTAAATGTACTCTATTATACTAGACTATACTCTATTATACTCGACTTTCCTCAACTCTACTCTAATATACTCGACTATACTCTATTATAATCGACGATACTCGACTATACTCGACTATACTCTATTATACTTGACAATACTCAACTATACTTTATTATAGTCACCTATACTCGAATATACTTGGCTATACTCTATTACTTCATATTATTCAATTTATTAACTAACAATAATAAAATAATTAATACGTTTTCGCGCATTGTACTTTTCAAATGTTATAATCCCATTTTAAGAAAAATATTAATATAATATTATTATTTTTATATCAAAAAATTCTTAAACTATTTTAACAAACATACGTCGAGCGTAAAAACGATTTAAATTTTTATCTTTTAGAAGAAAAAAAAATTAATTAACGATTCAGCGTTCAGCTCACTAATGAGCCTTTTTCCTGGGAAGATTAAAAAAAGATCCACTAGAAGGGGCAGCACTAGTGGGGGGTACATATGTTTTGAATTCTCTATTGACAACAACGTTAAACGTACGTCTTATTACTAGAATAGATAAACTACTAGAATAAATAAATATTTTGATCAAAAAAATTAAAATAAAAATTATCATGCCTACAAAACATTGTGTATTCGCTAATTGTACGTCTGATAGTCGGTACAAGCAGGATGGTGTAAAATTCACATATGTACCCCTCACTGATGCTGCCCCTCCTAGCGGATCTTTTTTTAATCTTCCCAAGAAAAAGGCTCATTGCATTTTACCCCCCAAAAAGAAAAAAAAATCAGAATGGCGATTACGAGAAAAATTTTAATTACAAAATTTGTTATCATAATTCATGAATGTAATGATTTCAAACGAGAATGAATTTCTCTATTATTTGCTTGTATAAATTCATTAATAAGTTTCATTAATCGTAATAAATAATGAAGAATTTGTTTGGAAATATTAACATAAATGATTCACCGTATATATCGTATATATATATTTTATATAAATGCAACGTGTGATAGTCTAAAAAGTGATTCATCTTTCTGAATTGGCATACAAGGAATGATGAACAAAAGGAACGATCAAAAGCTTGGAAATACACTGAAAGAGCTCGTTCCCATAATCGTTTTCAACAAAATCTACGATGCGTTACCTGTCGCTAGTTTCTCTCTCTTTTCCTCGTATTTCAGTACTTTTTAACAGAAAAATAAAAATAAAAAGAAAAGATAAAGGAAAAAGATAACGGAGACAATATCTAAAAAAAAGATAAAGAGAAGGTTTCAGCATGCGTGAAACAAAGATAAAGATAGATGAAGGAAGGAAGGAAGGAATAGATGGTGAAAATATAAATTAAAAAAAAAAAAATCGATACTCGAATATATTGCATTTCTGACTAGCCGATTTTCCAACGAACTGGTACAAAAAATCGATCAAGTGGTAATCGTTTACCATTGTTTTCGATTAAACGAGTCACTACGAAGAATTAAATCACATTTTCCCATACGATTGAATCCGATCGATCGAACCTTCATAAAAAAAAATTTAACGAAGCTGATAACTAGAGAAAAATTGTCAACTGTTACTTATTATAATGGGATCAATCCTTTCGTTTATTACAACACCATGAAACATTTGATAACGCATCAGATTTTTTTTTTATCGAAATCTTTGAGATATCCGTTTGTACATTTTTCATCGGAAAACCTTTCGAACTTATCCTTCCTTCCTTTCTAACTCGTTTAGTCAATTCAAACGATGATAAATCTTTCAACCTAAGTTTATTTCCGAGCTTGATACTCTCAATATCTACTATAAACTTCATCGTAAAGTAGAATGAAAGAAAGAAAGAAAAAAAAATAGTTTCATGGTCATTACCACGAAGCAACGTGATTGCAAGATATAATAAAATGATTACAAACAAATAATAAGAAAGGAAAAAGTTTAGACGATAAATTGATTCTCAAGTAAAAATCAACAAATGTTAATAAATTGAGCACATTAAAAAGAGCAGGATGTATTTATAAATAATCGCGTTCCACATACTGATATGTTCTCTCGTACTATAAAGAGGGTACACCTGTATAAATATACGCAAAATTGAGAATCAAAAAACAGGAAATAACTGTATAAATCCATTTGAACTCGTAAAGCAGTCTCCCCTCTTCCCATGTTCCTATTTCTCATTGAAAATCATCGTCTATCATGATCTCTGAATGTTAACTAAACATTTCTGAAAAGCACGTATAGTATATGTATATATATGACTGCGTTTGATGTGCCCCTTCTGTTGTGAGGCTTTTATATAGAATTACGTTCATAACCACCTACTTGCGGCTACGGTCTAATGAATTGCGATTAGATTCAACAACAGTATTCCCGCATGAGAGAAATAATGTGAAATAAGAGGCTATTATCTAACCGAGATGATATATATATATATATATATGTATGTGTATATGTGTGCCGTGCTTATATTCTGCACTATAAATAAGTAAATAAAAATAATACAAAGAGAAATTTAATTTTATAATATTAACATTTATGCTATGTTCTATTTTTTACGATTATAATAACGTTCGATTGAAGTGAAAAAAAAGAAAAAAAGAAAATAGAAAATAATGGAAACGCAGAGTAGAAAATAACGAACGTATCGGGCAGGATCACCATGCATGCTGTACACGCAGTATTAATGCACCATGATGTGATAAGCACCGGAAACTGAGAGCAAAGGAAGAAAAGCGGACCCGGAAACTGGTACGCGTGCAAGTGGACCAACATGAATAATGCATAACGGCACGAGAGACAGCTCGACTGCGTACAAAATCGGAAAAGCTATATGGTCGACAAAAGCGAATGGACTCTTCCTTCTCTGTCTTTTTCCTCTCTTCTTGTTTCCATTTCTTTTTATGTATATATATATATATATATATATATATATATATATATATATATATATATATATATATATATATATATATATATATATATAGATGTAATTTTACATTTATACAGGATGTCTCATATAAAGTTTTACGCTTAATTATTCGTTTATCATCATTTCAAATTTACCAATCTCGAAATAGAATGAAATTTTCTTTGTAATATATAAAAAAAAAAAATAGTAAATAATTTTGAAAAATAATTTGATGTATGATTTCGTATGGGACATCCTGTATATCTATATGTATATTTATCTCTCGTTCCCTTTCTCTGCCATTTCCTCCTCTAACCAAAAAGTTCGTTTCTTTTTTCTCGGCGTTGATGTCTGTCAGACCTCTAATTGCATCTCGAGAATTCAAGGGAGTAAAAATGGTATAATGATACTTGACGTTTTGGTCCTCGTTTTCGAGAGCATTCACTTCATCATCATCTCCCTTTGGCACGCACTCGCTATAGCAAAGCTCCTTGGAAAAGCTTAGCTTTTGCGGAAAGTCAAATTCGAAGATCCTATATATATATATATATATATATATATATATATATATATATATATATATATATATATATATATATTATATACATGTACATGTAAATGTATATATGGCTATCTTGCGATGGTATTTGCCATAATTTATCCAGATCTCACGAGTTTCGTTCATTCACGTACGAACAAAACTTCTAAGTCTAATTATCTTCTTCTGCCTGTAAAATAACACGTGTCTTTTGTTATACGACACCCATGTAACCCACCCATTTTCCACAGAGTTTTGCTCGCATGATCCGAGTTGTATCGACTTTTAACTAGTTTGATTGTTAAAACACGTTCAACTATTTACCATAAAATCCACATCTTTAAATCGTTATATAGTTTTCTTCTTTTTAGGATGTTTTTAACTTTCAAGAATTTAAATGTTAAATTTTATGCAAAACTTTTCTCATACACAACAAAAAGAAACCCCTTATCAAGAAGTAAGGCAATTTAAATATCATGAAATTTTTCAATTACAATCATTTCGTTAGAAGAAAACGTATATTCTCTTTGTTAATTAACTTTCTTTTTTCTTGATTTTAATAAACGTGACGTTTACACGACGATTTAATTAGAATTATTTAGGGATTCCCACAAATGACCTAATCATACGGATTCGTCTAATATAATTAATTAATGAGTATTATTATAATTATAAAATAATATAATTTTTTTTATAATATAATTATATAAACAATAGGTATAATTAATTTCATGAAATAATAAATGATCTATAAATATATAATCGTTATTAATTTCATTATTTATATTATATTATACGAATTGTGTAATTTCTAAGAATTTTCAATTAAAAAAAAAAAACTGAATGGCTCTTCACCGACTTATGTTTTTCCGCTAAAAATTATAACCTCCCACCCCTTTCTACAACTCATGCAAAATAGCATATACCAAGTCATCGAGAAAATTTGCAATAGTTGAAAAGATAGGAACGTTATTCCTGACGTAAGCATGTATATACTATTTTAATGGTAATTCCCGACGCCTATAGCTGCCAGTTTAGTACAAACTACTACTATTACTATTACACGTATGTACATATTTAGACGTGACGCAATTGCAATACTTCTTACGAGGAAATAGTCTTGGGGTCATAGTATATTGCAGATAAGAAGAAGGCGGCCTGTTATTCCCCGATTTCGTTTTGCTTCTCCTCTTCTTCAATATTTGATCTTCTCTATCTTTTATCTCTTTTTCTCTCATGCTCAATTATATAGGCATGGGAATATTGTACATGTATTCACTTATTAATGAATTCGCTTGAATGTATATATATAAACGTATTCATCTGTTTTACAGTACAATTTCGCGAGTCAGTGGAAGATAGAAGTAAGTATGTTCTTTTCATTTATATTTCTTGATTTTTTTCTTCGACAGATATTTTGTATGAAAAATTAGACCTTAATTATATCTCTCGAGACATTATTGTTAACATTGTATCTATTAGGTTGTGCGGAAGGTAATTTCGTTTTTTCTTGACACAATTTTGGAATTAGTTAATGCAAATTGGCAAATAACAACACGTGAAATCGTTGAGAGTTTAAATTTATTAAATTAAACTATTTAAATCCACTCAACAATCCTAAGTTTAACCTCGAAACAAAAATTGTGTTTATTTTCACAAAAAATAAAACGAAATTACTTTCCGAACAACACAATATAAATTCTCATAATAAAAATGTTATTTATAAAATATGTCTCATTGAAAAAAAAAAATAATAATAGATGCAATTTAAATGATAACAATAAACTACAATAGATAATTAAAACTAGTTATGTAAATGTTATTATACTACTGTATATCAAAAGTTGAAACTAATTTTATTTTTAACTTCTGCCAAGTTATGATGTTCATCTTCCTTTTATAGATCACTAGCCAAGATGAAACTAACAAACTTTCTCGTGATCTTGATGGTTGTAATACTGGCAGTTTGTGCACATGCTGCTCCAAAGAGTCGTGGGCTCCCTCAGTTCCCTGGCTATGGAACATTCAATCCCAAAGGCAAACTGCCTGTGCCATTTCCAAAAGTAAGTCGATCAATAAATTCAACTTTAATCGTAGAAACGAACGAAAAAAATGCTGATCTCTTTTTTTTATTTTTTTTTTTTTTAGCAAAAATGTTATTCGAGTTATTTAATATTTTTGTGTTGCATCTTTTGTTGTTACAGCACTTCATTACAGACTGATTTGCAACAAATATTTATAAACCAACAAGATACGGTTAAATAACATTGACTTTTATATTAAACATTCGTATGTATAACATCATGGTAAATAGAATAGAATGAATAAATTATAAATATTTCAAAATGCTTGTCGTATTTATTTTAAATCACATAATAAAGTATCTCCGTGAAATATTTTTCACTGTCACATCCACGACGTTTCAATTTTCTAGTATTATAGTGATATATATATTTTTTTTTAAATTCATGCAATACAATCAAAATTCTAAAAGTTACTTAAATCATTTATAAGACGATGACAATACAAAGAAGAATTGTCTGTGTAGAATTTCATTCAAATGACATTTATCTTTTCCATCAATCTATTTCAATCACTGAATCTTAAATCAAACGCAAGACTACGATGGCAAATAAAAAAATATAAAAATGTAATAAAAAAAAAGAAAACATCGTAGGTGACATCTATAAGATGTAATCCATGTTAATGGAAAACGACTTTTTCTCTTAAAGTCTTTTACCGATAATGCAACTTTTACCGCACTTATATTGTTCAAAGATAACGAATAATGGCTGGTAAATAAAATCAATAAGAAAGAAGAAGCAAAAAGAGAAAAAAAGTAAATAACAGAGAAAGTAATGTCTAGATACCTGATATTTTTCTTTTGTTCACTTTTTCACTTTTACGTAATACCTTTAATTATCTTGCAAAAAGGGAATGATAAATCGAAATTCCATTTTCGCATTATATTTTTTAACTTAAGCTTTATACATTACGCATTTATATGTATGCATATATATGTACCAGCCAATATGTGGTTTCACCCAACATTTCGTGCAGCCTTTGCAAAATAATGTTCCCCCAAAACTGCAAAACCTTTCGCATTTTAACATTTTTACTCATGATATTTATCACGACGCGTTCAATATATTATTCAAATCGTCAATGGTCATGAAATATTTATAAATAACAAATATTGATATTTCGATGTTAGGATTTTTAAGAAACGAATGTAAAAAGTAATACTTCAATAGTGATAATTAAAACAATAATTTCTAATACTATATATATATATATATATGATGTTTTTATATAAAAATATGCTTTTAAGAAAAAAAAAACCATATAATTTTAAAAGATTTGTACATGTGTAAGTAAAGATATCGAATTGACTGGGTGACCAGTGTGGAAAGAAAATTTTTGCTGGTACGTGAAATACACAGTAAAGACGATTCTGAGTCGTTTACTCGACGATACGGAAAAGTTGAATAGCATCTGGCGAGAAAGCAAAGATATTTTTCTGAAACTGGTTCTCCGTTTTCATTGATTGCCCAAACTCACTTATGGATTTAACATTTTTTGGCACAACTCGGGAAATAACGGAATTCACAAATTCTTCTTAGCGAACAGTGCTACAATTCGATTTAAGAAAACTCACTCGTGGAACATAGGAAATATGAAATAGAACTAATCGACTGGAATTATTGTTTCATTCTCGAACACGACGCATTTTGAAAAATGATACTAGTTTTGTTCAAGATTCTAACGTTCAAAACACACTTTGCGATTTCTGATATTCTTTCTCGATAGTTAGTTCGAAAATACTTTAGTACAATAGAAAAAACAAAAGTATTAAATTAAATTAAAAGTGTCGGAGTATTTAAATATATAAAAAAAAATATTAACAATTAAATAAACGATGCTTCATTGTATTTTTTAATTCAACTGAACAAATTTTGTATTTCATTCAATTTATACTGTCCAATCTTGATTATCCATATTTTATGTACTTCAATGTTTATCTAATTTCGAGCTATAGAGAAGTATGTATGTGTGTAGGCGTGTTTGTGTTAGTGAAAAAAAACTCATGAACATTTAAAGACTTGGGAGCGATGGACCGTGTGAAACTCGTGATTGCTCATCCCAGCCGTTCTCGTGAAGATATTTTATAGCACGCTTGGGTAGTAATGAAGCTGTTTACATGCGTTTAAGAAAGCATCTCATCGAGAGCCAGATAATTAGAATACCCTTGTGCTTACGTACGCGATAGGCATTATTAGACGTACCTAAATGCAACTCTCTCTGCTTGCATGCCTGTTCGAACAATGGATCGTATTCTTTACTTTCATTATTATCTCTTAAAATGCACATATGCCCAAGTTAATTAAACTCTATTAACATATAAACAAAGTTTTATTTAAAACATAATTTTAACGATGTACTGTAAAACAAAAAATTCATTAATTTTTATCCCATTGTGATGTATATAAAAAAAGTATCTCCAAAATAATTTCATTCGAGCGTGAATAATTTTAATATCATTAATTTTACGCTTCAATGGGATAATTAAAAAATTTGGATAATGTGTTATCGATATAGGAAAAAAATATGACAAAAATTATCACGCATCGTCGAACTCATTAGCGTATATTTATATGTTTTTTTTTTACAAATTAAATCATTATTTAGATATGTTCTTTTTCTTTTTTATTTTAAATGCATGATGCAAAACAAAAATAAAAAAGAAAAAGAAATGTTTTTTCGATTAACACGATATGTAATCTCTAGTTCATAAATCTGATAAATCTGTGAATTCATGTAAAATGTAGAGAAATAGTAGACGATCGGATCGCATAAGCTCACGCAGCGATACAAGCTCAAAATGTATAGAATTGGATACATCTGTTTGGAACACGTCGTGGAAATGGTCGGTGATTGCATTGAACTGTTAAACGATATGTTTCTCTGATAAACGTTTTTTAGTCCAGTTAATGTGTCGTTAACCGAAAGACTACAAATCGAGCATTGCTGGAAGGTAACTGACGTGCGATTAATTAAAGTAAATATTCCGTGCGAGTTTTCCAAATTGAGATTTTATTTTATATCAAACTAATATTTAAAGCTCGATCACGAACACAACGATCGATCGTAATTCAAATTGTTATTTTATTATGCACAAACAACGAACAACATTATTTATGGGTAAAGATGCATTCTAATCGGTTCTTTGATTATTAATCAATAATTCATCAAAATTATTACTATAAAATTATAATAATTTAATATTTTAATAATAACATAATAAAAATTATAATATTAATATTAATAAAACAATATGTCGTTCTGAGACATTTCATGAAACATTTCATGAAATTTTTCAAAATCTGGGTCTACCCCATGGACCCTGAGGTAAACGTGGATTAAACGGTCCAGTTCCTGGGAACGTAGGAAAAGAAGGTTGTCCTGGTCTCGGATTCGGTACTGGTGGTCTGTACGACATTACAGACATTATTGTCATTAAAATAGCTATTATCAAAAGTACCAACTTCATCTTGATTATCAATTTGTGTTCTATCGATGTATAGAACTGTGTTCCCAATGATCAAACTGCAAAAATATAATATAACATAGTATCGTTATCCACGTTATTAAAATATCCTAACGAAAACGTCGTTAATCTTTAATTCTTTATTACCCTGTGACAATTAATGTGTATATAAACGAATTTTAATTAGGTAACATAACATCATTATAACGAACTAATCGTATTAATTAAACGTTCACAATACTGTTAGTAGCTCACTCAGTATATTATACTCCTTTTACGCATATTAACGTTATCGAAGCACGATAATTTAAATTGTATATGACTAAATTTCATTTAACACGCAAATTATTGCTCGCATACCGTGCTAATTCCCTCCCTTTTCAACCCCATAATACACAAAAACCTTTGTACACTCGATACTACTATTATACCCTATTATTAAACGATGAAAGATCTAAAGAGATTGTTTTCTTTTACGCTTTTATAAATATAATAAAATAACAAAAAAGAAAAAGGGGAAAAAAATGTTACTTCGTGATAAAGATAATAATTAATTGCCCTTACCTTGGCACTCCGTTGAGAGTCAGAGAATTATGTTTCCGGATACGACAAGTTCTCGCTTATATACAACACTAGTTTGCCAGTGTGCGGCAAAGATCCGAAGAATGCAAGGCAGAAAAAGAAAGAGAGAGAGGGAAATATATATATATACAAAACAAAGATAGAAGAAGAAAAAGGGAGAATTAAAAAAAGTGCAGTAAAGAAAGAAAGAAAGAAAAGAGAAAGAGATAAATAAAAAAGAGAAAAGAGAGATATATGGTATATATGTGTATATATGTTATATTACATAGAAGCATTGTATGCGTAAGATCGAATCAACGAGGAGACACGGGAAGAACCGCATCTTATCAACATAGCTGCGCTGGCTGTTGACACTTGACGCATAAATTACAGAGATTTGTATATGTGTTACGGGAAAGCTTGCACGGTTGGTGATACACACAAACGCGTTTAAAAAAATAAGTCTACAAACACTCGTGTATTACTTCATTCATGTTAATGTAAATGTGTGTGTGTGTGTGTGTATGTGTTTATGAATTCATATACGGGGAAGAACATCGCGAATACTCGATGATTGCATGAAACTTTACAACGATGGATTTCCCCTCCGATAAAATGTCTTTTTTTATTATCACAATAAAAGATTACTTTAATCGAGGGGAAAAAACAGTAAAGAAGACAAAGGAAAAAGAGACAGTCATATTACACAGGTAGGTACTGCATCATCGAGTAAAATCAAAGTACTACAAAATTAATTGCAAAATTTTTACGACTCGTGTTATGTTCTTGTGTTTTTTTAAAATTACCCTATCAAATATTTTAATACATTGTTTATTAATGATAACTATGAACACATAAATAAAATTGATCAATTTAAAAATATTGTATCGAATATTAAGGATAAGTTAAATCTAAATTAAATATTTCAGGAAAATGATAAACGGAATAATCGATTACTTTCTATCGATTTGGTAGATAAAAAAAAATAAAACGAATGGAGTAACACACATTCATAAATTTTTCTTATACGTTTAAAGTTAAAAAGAAAGCATGATGAAATATTATTACTCATACTAATGAAATCAACGTTAACACCTCTTTACCAAATGCAGTACGGTTACAAACATGCATATAATTATAATAGGTTGGTATTTTTTTTTGTTTTCATTTTTGTTCAACTACCGTGAGGAAGTATTAATACAGAACGAATGTCACAAAATTCAATGAAACTTTAACCAGGCGAAATATAAGAATTCAACGAGGTAATAATAAAATGACCGACAACGGGTTTTAAACGCATCGTTCTTCCGCTCTTCTACGGTGGTAGAATAATTGACGCAAAAATTACTACCATATACCCTCGGTAGCTTGCAATAGTAGGAAACCATCGTTTGCATATTTCTGCCCATTTTCAACAAAGGCTGCTCTTTCAAAAGTTGAAATTATTATGTACGGTTAATAAAATACTTCAAATTGTCTGTAATAAACATAATTAAACATTTTATATATATATACATATATATTACACGAGAAATGTGCACACACACATATACGCACACATTTTCAGTTTCTAGTCAAACCTTAAAACGTATTTCCGGTAATTGTATTTGCTTTTTACAGACAATTAACAGAACCACAAATAGTTTCTTTCTTTCCCTTTATCTCTCTCTCTCTCTCTTTCTCTCTCTCTTTCTCTCTCTCTCTCTCTTTCTCTCTCTCTTTCTTTCTATATTTCTATTTCTTTTATTCTATTTCCTATTTTTTTTTTCGCAAAGAGAAAGAAGAAGAGAGCCCTTGGCGTTAAATACGATCGAACTCAAACCCAACATCAAAATAAAACCACGACGAATTTTACCTCCATCACGTTAACGTTCCTACCTCCATCTTCCATCCTCGAGACCATTTATTTTGATCGTAACCAATGTCGTAGCACAGTTCTCAAAGTAACGCGGACTATTTCCGCCGGAATGCTAAGCTTCTCTCTTCTTTCTCTCTCTTTATCTCACTTTATCCTACTCAGTCTTTTCACATTGGGTGAAAATCATTACACTTTCAAATGCAGAATTTACAACCGTGAAGACCGAGCGATGTTTTACGTTCTCCGACATATTGCAAACATACAAATGCATATATATATATATATATATATATTTGTATATTTTATATATATATCGGATAGATCGTTTTGTCTATTTACTTGGCACGATTTAGAAAACAGGAAGCTACGGTAGTATGTATATTTTACACATGTCCGTTAGATTCAAAGATTTTTTTCTTTTTATTATAATTTATCGTAAAGAGTTGCATATTCACGACAATACACATAAACATATACATACGACAATATTCATGAATCATAGAACGAAAAAATAAAAATACTATGCAATCAGTCCTGCTTATTTAGTAATTATCATTTATTCATATTCTTATATGAATGTCATGTGTGAAAAATCTCGTAATTATGCTTTCAAGTTAAAATATGATTCTGAATTTAATCTACATTGATTGAATATATGAATAAAATTGTAAATATATTGTATATTAATATATAATTATTTATTATTTATTTATTATTATTATTCTAATCATGAAAAATATATAAAATCTATCGACATGAAGGAAAGTAAAAAAGGAAATTCCTTTTAAATAAGCTCTCGTTTGAGTTTAGTACTTCGACTATAGAAAAGAAGAAAGCAAAAAGATACGAATACATACACACACACACACACATATCTAAAGTGCATGTATAGACTTCATAGACTCATAGACTAGATATCGTAGTATTCGATTCAGAGGACTTTTCCTTCTTTCGATTCTCCTCTTCTTCTCTTGCATTACGAATTCTGAGGCAGCACGAGAGAACGGTAGTACGTTCCGCAACTTGCGGATAATCCCGTCTCCACAGATACAAACACGCGTGCGCGTGCACCTATACACATATGTATGTACATACTGACATATATGGACACAGCTTAAATCGCGAATTAACTACCACAGCGATTTTATAAAGCAGAGCTCGGCTCTCCACTTTCTGCAAGTTTCCAAAGCGTGCACCTGTCCCGAGGGGTAGTCGCTTGCTTCGGGCAGGATAATATGGCGTTCCCATTATCGAGAAAACACAGTTTCATGGGAGAACGCGTTCTCACACAGAAAGATAAGAATCGACTCTTAGTTTTTGCAAAAAAAAAAATCAAATAGGAAGTGTGCAAAGCTAAGAAAATGAAAATAAAAATAAAATGAAAGACACCAAAGAAGGAGTGGACAAATCCTTTGTAATTATGAACTAGTCAAATGAACAATTAGAATGTTAATGTTAACTAAAATAGTATAACAATCTCCGTATGTACGAGTTTCTTTTTTGTTACTCCGAACAAGTAACCAGTCTATTTTATTATTATGCTTTAAATATTAAAAAATTTCGATCTGATACAAAAAATAAGATAATATAATCCTAATAATTAGTAGAGTAATGTACTGTATTAATTATTTATTAAATAATTGTTAATTAATCGATGGAAATGTGTATTGTAGTTTAAAAGAACTGTGTATAGTTTTCACGCACCGTCCTCTCCAAAATCCACGGTTAAATTAGCACGATGTCCTCTACGATAGTTCTTCTATCGAATGTAGTTTATATGACTTTCCAAATAAGAGGAAATACTATTTATTATGAATATTATACCTGTTATACACATGTGTATCTTTCGGAAAGGCATGTAAACAACATTGAATGAAAGAATTTTCACAGAAGATAACGTACCAGTTTAAAGGTGAATCTCGAAGAGGAAGATATTCCTGCTATATATTTCGTGCTTTTCAACATCAATATACATTCCCATCGATTAATTAACAATTATTTTAATATTCTAATACACTTTACTAATATTACAGCATAATTTAACCATCGAAGTCACCACTGCACAGGAGCGATAAAATAATTGCATTAGAATACAAAATATGCTAAAATCAGAACATTACAATCTTAAATTCTATTAATTACATATAATATTTTTGTTTCTTACTTTAATAGAAAACAACGTTTCATTTTACTTTTGAAATTCGTAATAGAAGATTCGTCAAATTTATTCTTTATACTTTTGAAAAACGATTAACATTTTCCTCGAATAATTAACAATTAATTAAGTTAAATCGAAGATAGTACAGTACACCAGTACAAAATATAAAACAGGTCGGTCTATGAATTGGAAGAGGAAGAAAACGTGCAGATAGTAAGGATAGAGGAATATTCTATAAAATGGGAGGAAAGGGTTGAAAAGGGTGGACAGAGCGATTCCCTGGAGAGCTTGCATTGCTCTTGCACGTTATACAACGTAGGTAGTATCCAACTACGTCTTCACCTAGGGCGCGATCTATCGCACCATTGATCGCTACTCTATTATCAGGATAGTAATGCCGTAACCCCCAGTACACTTCACGTCCTACATCTGCTACTCTAGCTCCCTCTCCTATCTTCAAAACACCCCTTTTGTTGCCAAGATCTAAACTACGTTCTCTATATTCGCTTTAAGCTTCTACTCTCTGACATTTCATTGAAGTTTTATTAACCGATCTTTTTAATATTTTGCATGAGACGAATTCCATTCGATAAAATTAAGTGAGTCTTTTTATTGGGGCAAAAAAATCGTAATAAAAGAAAAAAAGAAAAAAAAAATAATCTTCACTCGAGTATCCTACGTTATTCATAACTAAATTTGCTATTTTGGCTGTTTCTCCTTATTGATTTTCGATTCTCCAAGGAACAATCGAAACTCGAAATGCCACTCTTCTAAAGCATTCTTTCTGCAAACACATCAAAGCCCCGATATTGAAAGGTATTTTCGGGTTGAGACGCAAAGGAAAGGGTCGTGTGCGAGCGTTCGTGCAGAGATAGATCGTTCTCGTGAATGGACTATTATCTTTGGATTGCTCTTTGTCACGGGCCACGCATCCAATGTTCCCCTCTTATATGATTCGACTTTCGATCTATTTTAGGGTCAGAATATCCAGAAAAATTCATAACCTATAAATTGATACCGAATTTTATGATATCAAATTATTAAAATTGTAAAAACTAATAGATAATAGAAATAGATTATATGAATAACATCTATTCACACACAAGTAAACTTTATTTTATTTTTATAAAACGTTGACTGTAAGTTATCTTAAAAAATCAATGATATAATTTCATATAGATCATGAATTGTTTTGGACCAAATCATTTCGCAATATTTTACGGTATCTCGCTTTTGTCCCTTTATCGGAAAAAATTCGAACCTTTAGGCGTCGAAAGATTTAAAGATTAGTCCTCCGACTAACAATAAGAAAAAGAATGAGAGAGAGAAAGAGAAAGGGAGAATTGTTGTTCGCCGATAACACTTCGACTATACTTTTGTTTTTTTTTGCTTCCAATATTTTACATGAATCGAAGATAGGAAGCCGTTGGTAAAATCCCGAGAAAACGTACCAGGCGTAGACATTAAATCAATAAACACGATACGGATTAAAACTCGTTTACACGAATCCTACGTTCCAGAAACTGTTTCTCGGTTATTACATACCCACATGCATATATATAATACGTGATATGTGATTTATAACTATCATTTCCTACACGCATATATTCTTTTTGAACTTCTTACTTCTTCTTCCTCTTTCTAAATTTTTCCGATAGCAAAGTAAATTTATCACCAAAGAAAAGAAAAATATAATTTAATGAAAAATGTAGACTATCAGAATTCAAAGAAATAAAAAACTTCCGAATAACGATAATTGACAAATTAAAAATCCGTTTAAAGAAATAAATAGCTTCGTGTAAAGGATATATTGGTATTTAAAAAAAAAAACAACATGCATAAGCGTTATTCAAATATACGACTGTTTTATCAGACACGTAGTCATCTAAACTAAATAGATATTTTGTAAATTTACATACACCATAGTGATATCCTATCTTTTATTTATTCATGTAAATATTAATTACATAAATTAAAATTTATACATATAAAAACTTATATATATATAAATAAATAAATAAATAAATAAATAAATAAATGTATATATATATATGTCTCTGAATATCTTTTTAACGCTTAATTTAATCGCCAAAACATAGGACACTATTTTTATAGAGCAGTTAATTTCCTACAAAAATTTGTATTATGCACTTTTTTAAAGTCATTTATTGTCGAGTTATAAAATTCATAAGCAAAAATGAGATTTGTCTAAAAATCATCAAATTTAAATCTTCAATATCATTCAAATGGTGAGGTTTACGGAAAAAGTATAAGATACCTTTTTTGTAGAGCATTAAATTTCCTACAAAATTTGTCTTGAACATTTTTCTATACAATCAATAAATAATGAGGTATGAATTTTAATCTATTGGACTGAAAAAAAAATAAAAAACTGCGATGCGGAGGATCTTCCTATTAAAATTAAGAGCTCATATTTGGTGAGAATTGTTTTAAGGTGTCCAGCAACTTATTTTTCCGTGGCACTTGAAAAAAAACAGTCATTTTTTTGACCCACCTAAATATATATAAGTATAAATGGTATCTCAGTTTTTTTTTTCCAACTAAATTTAAAAAGCTTATTTTAACAAGTTGAAATGAGAACCAAAAAAGAGAATATTGTATTCTTATACTTGAGGTCAAATTTCAATCTCATTTTTTAACTATAATCGTCTCCTTTAAATTCATATTTAATTTATGATAATTATTTCCTAAAACTACAAGTTTTACTGCATAATAAAATGGATAGTTTTTATATATTTATATTTAACATGAATACGCATAAACATACCTGAAATGTTAGAATTCCATTCCTCGGACGAGATCATTTTGGAAGTTTACTACACACACACACACACACACACAATAATAATTCATACACTTTCCAGATTTCGTAATTCGTGTAATCCAATTTCTCTATTTGATGAATATTTTCAAGATTCGTTGTCACATTATTCTTTTTCACAGCACACTCGAATAAAACTATTTTTACATTTTTCTTCACTTAATTAATGCGCACGAAAAAAACTATAAGCTCACTTTTCTTCCTACGTTTTAAACGTTTAATTTATTATCTATTTACAGTACCTGGACAGTATTTCGAATAAACTGAGCACAAAACCTGTTAACAATTTTTTTAGATACTGTTGAAAGAAACAAATCAAGGTATAATTGTATGTACGTAGTAATTAGTATATAAAATCGCGAAGTATAATTAACGAAGTCTTAATGAGTGTATAATTTGTTGCAGATACATTTTTATATATATTTTTGTATTATTAAATTCAACTATCATTATTGATCGTCTTTGTGAAAAAGATTAAAGTAGTGTGACGCACAGATAAAAAGTTTAATAAAGAAAAAAAATCAGAGGTACATAAAGAAAGAATGAACCTAGTGAAATGGGAATGAGCAGGTTAACAATAGAAATAGAAATGATGAAAAACAAAATAAATAAATAAAGCTAGAAATATGCGAGGAACAGAGAATAACGCATATTCATGCGTTTGACTGGTGAAAGAAAAAGAAAGTAAAAAAGAAAAAAAAACTAGAGAAGTTGGGTATACAGATTTGTATCTGTGTGTGTGTGTGTGTTGACCATTATAAGAAAAGCTTATCTACTCTAGCGTATAAATGGAATTTACAATATATTCGGTTAAACGCGATGCATTTTGTCCACAATAGAATGGAGGAATAGAATGGATTAAATTCTAAAAAGGATTTAAATTCTCGAATTTTGATGTTAAATATTTCACGTATATTATCAGTTAGGATAAAAGTTGAATATTATGAAGACATTGGGTGATAGTCTCGTAAAACTGAAAGAATTTTTAAAGGAGGAAAGAAGGCGAGAGAAAAAGAAAATCTAAAGAGAAGAGAAGAGAGAAGAGAAGAGACGAGGTAGAAGGTTATGAGTCGTTCAGAGAAAATGGTTGAGAGCCTGCGACCGCCTGGATGCTCAAATTAATTACAGGCTCGCTTCTGATTCTATGACAAAGTAGACTGCACAGCAACTGTAATTAAATTAGATGTGGTTACTGCATCCTTTATAAAGCTCATAGAAAGACAAAAAAAGGAAAAGGGAAAGAAGCTTTCGCTAACAAGGGCCGAACTCAATGTCCAAAACAGTGCAGCTACCAATCTGTCTAATTACTATTGTTGAACGAGGGGGAGTATCATTCGACTATCGATCGCATTTTACCTATTGTCAGATAGCGAGAAACTTTGTTTATTCTTACTGGGCCGAAAACTATTGTCCTGTAGATGGGGAGGTAGAGATGCGACGATCATTTCTCGCTCATTTCTCGTTTCACTGGATCGAATCTTTCCCTGCTATGTTTGGTTGTATTCTCATCCCTTCGATAAATTGGTGCTTTTATAATTGGCAGACGAGCTTCGTCAAAGAGACTCGCTTAATTCCGAGATTATGTCCTTTAAAATAGTCGTCACCCACGCGTGAACGTGTTATTACGTATATTACAAATCTGTTTTCCAACGAACCGATGAAATATTCGTCATAATACAAGCTTGAACAAATCGCATTGACTCTAATCGTACCAGTCCTCGGATTAGCCAATTCTCGTTACGTTCCAAATAAATTTCACTCTAAACATCCAATTAGTAACGATCGTAAGGTCTGAATATCCGCATAATTTTGACTATACCTGCTGTCTGTATCCTTTGATGAACGTTACAGAAAATTACTGCTTTCCATAGAGCTATCAATGTTAAGTAAATTTGTTCACGATAAAATTAAACCAACATATATGTTATATTCTTATAGCTTTGTAGATATTTATCGGAAAATCTATGTAGAAAAAAAAATCTATCTCTCGTATTAAATTGAAGTTAACGATAAATCGTAATTACAATTAAAATATTTTTTTTAAATCCTCGAAAACAAGGAGCAACGAAATTTACTTTTGTTACGAGCTATCATTTATCAGAACTTTCGCAAAAGTATGGCTTGATATCCATTTCAACGTGGTTATGGTGATGACTCTTTCAACATTCATGCTAGCTTTTTTTTTAATTTTTTCTTCTATCCTTTCTTTTTTTTGTACTATTCACAAGCAACGAGGCTAATGACTTTCCTATAAAAGCTAACAGCTAACGTACTTTGCTATCTACCAAACTGCTATGCCATCGTCAACTGGAATATATCTATATACATATACAGAATAGAAAAATAAAATAACAGACAGATAATTAGCAATTTTGTGGGATTAGCTTTTGAGGAAAAAAATTTGCATCACTTTTTTTTTCAAAAACATATGCATACCATTGAGATGAAAAAAAAAACCTTTATGAAAAACTGTGAATTTTTTGTCGAAGAGGTTAGATAAGTAGCTGTACGGTACTTATCAAAGCGATCAAAATATAAGCGCCTGTAAAATATATACTTATATCGAAAACCTATTAAGACCGGAAGAAGCCCCCAAGCTTTTATCGAATGGTTCGACGTATCTACTGTTCCCAATCTTCCTTTTAAAAGTTACTTCTTTTCTTCTTCTTTTCTTAAGTAACACCATATAAAACTATTCGCATATGAATCTAAATGATCGAAAATTTCTTTTTTTTCAAGAAGATATTGTGAAAAATATTTCAAATAAAAATTGATCGGAATACACACATACATGAAACAACATTTGTAAAGGAATAGTTAGTTCGATATGATTTCAGCTAGAGTGTCGTATGTTTCTGCATGTTCGCGCGATATGATTCTCTATGGAAAGGAAGGTGCGACTCCCAGAGGTGAAAATTTCTATGTCGAGAAGGCTGGTAACACGCGTCTTATCCTAAATCCCGCTGACATGGCCCCACTTTCGCGATAGAGTCGAACTGTCGGACGTCTTCTGAAGCATTCGAACTAGCAACCAGGCAAGGAAGGAAGGAAGGAATGAAGGAACAGGCACAGGCACAGGTACAGGTACAGTGTATTCCCATCTGAACAAGTTGAGCGGCAGGAGGGACGATGCATGCAACGAACGCGAACGAGCTCATGCGCACGCTTCTATCAGTCGAGATTTGCTGAACTACGTGATCGGCCTGTCGATAGTTCCTCTTCTGAGAAACGTCGAAACATATTCCCACCTATCACGTTCCACGCAAGCACAGCCACACTTCGTTTTCCCTTTTCCTAGCCGTGCAATAGTAGAGTTAAACGCATATCGAACGTTTACTCAATCGAGTCTTTTGATGCTTCTTTTCCTTTTCGTTGATTCCCTTCTCAAATCTTTTCTCAAATCAAACATATATATGTACATATAATATTACCTTTCTTTGTATACTCATTGATTTTAATCTTATTTCAATCGACTGTTTTATAAGCTCTTCTCTATTATCTCAAACACCAAGTAGAGTCATCTCTTTCCTTCGTACTAGTTTTACTTTTCTCGAAGCAATAAAAGGATTATTATTATCCTTTTTATTATCATTATACGCGGCTTTCTACTTACCTAAGTAGAAAATTATATAAAAAGTTGTATCTAGTAAGAAAAAAAAAAAGAAAAAGGTCGTAATACTAACGGAAGTTTAATAAACCTATACACGTCCATTAAAGCATCGCGCGAGGAGAAGGAGAAGGAGCATTACGATCGAAAGATGATGGGTCTTTAAATTTATTTCGATATAAAGTTACGAGCGAACACTCCCGTGTAGTAACATCGATAAGAAATCGACATATTTTTTACTCCTTATACTAGTACTATCTTTATCTCGTCTCGTTTTTCTTTCACTCACGTTCGGCCCACGAAGATCCCAATTGATTTTTCTTGAAAACGCTCTGGTAAGACATTACTCAGGCTGCTGCTGCTGCTGCTATGTAGCAGGTATACATAGGTAGGCGAGATACAGCTGTGGCAAGCTTCGACGATTTATAGCGGGACAAATACAGATGGGAAACTTCTTGAAGCGTAAGACGTCGGAAAAATGCTTCCGGCTTTCGACAGGCTTTCCTTTCGAACTCCTTCGCATGTAAAGTAATAATGGGAAATCGAGCGAGAAAACGTCCGTTCGGTTTCTCACGCATGTCACCAGGTATCGTTTCGCGAACGACACGAACTCGCGCGACCAAATATCGCGAAAATATTCTTGCAAATATTCCTTCAGATGCCATTACAAAGAAAACACTCCTGCATTTATTCCGATCTTACATCTCTCTTCCTTTTTCCAAACGATTTTATTCACAGTATGTACATACTTGAATGATTTTTTGAAGAACGAGAACGTACTTTCGTAAGATACTTGCAAGAAAACCTTGAAAATTAGACATACGTACGTGCTTTTTACTATCAACTATGTTACTTCATTTTTTTGACGTTAACTGTTCTACGTTTACTAGATGTATTCAAAGTTACGAAATAGAATTCAATAGAACTCAAATTCGTTATAATGTTATTGCTAATAACTCCCTTTTTTTTCATTGTCACAAATTTGGTTTCATATTCTTACTCCATCTCGATATTTCTTCTTTTCGGGTCAGGAAATTGTTTTGAAAAAATGTTACGAACATATTTATCTTCGCTTTAAATAGTATTATTTGTTACCGTGCATCCAGGTAACCGCCAATATTTCGATGTCGATATATGCAATTTATATTGTTGTGTAATATGTTATTCACAATACTAACGCATCGAACGTTTCCTTTCGTTTATTTGCGAATTTCAATTCTGACCATTTTACTCCATAAATTAAATACAATTGCAAAGCGGAATAAAGCAAAATTTACAATGGTATAAGCAAATAAAATATAAATCGTATGTTAAATAAAGCATTTACATTTAATTTTTTTTTTTTATTGCTTAAATATACAACGTATTGTTTCATTAATAATTTCATTTATTCAGAAATAAAATTAAAAAAAAAAACCAATACACATCAATATGTAGTACATTCATTAAAAAGAATTTTAATTCTCTTGCGTTATTACTGTTCAAATAGATTTTTTTTTCTTCTTATCAAGAAACTTTGTTTTCAATAAAAGCTTACAACCCAACACGAGGTATTAAAACATTTAAATACCACGAAAAGGTAGTTTTCTGCATGATCATAAAAAGGTTACAGACGTTACATCAGTTATAAAACAATCTTTTCTTTTTTTCCACGGATTATTACACAAGAAACATTATAATTGAAGTTTATATACAAATGTTAATTATTACATAATTATTATATCATTATTATAATATTGTATGAAATACTACCTTACCGACATGATAGTAGAAACGCAACTTAAAAGTAGAAACTGTAGAAAACTAAAGAATATCAGTCGATTACTACAGCTAGGACTCTATTTTATCAACAGTAGTAAAATAATTTAATAAAATTCCTTATAAATAAAAATGTAGGTAAGAAGGATAATTGTTTAAAAAGTAGTCATATCAAGGAAACAGAAAGATACATTTGTTTTTTGTAAAAGTATTAACATACTTTATAAAACATATCTTACGTCGTTTAAAAACAAATGGGTACTTACGTACTACCGCCACTGCAGCAAAAATTCCGCTAATGCGCCAATAAAGAGCCATCTTGTTTTTGCACACAACAACCTTGTTGTTTGCACACAGCAACCGTCAGGGTTGCGTCAGGGTTTCGTCAGGGTTTCATCAGGGTTATGGCGACTGCATCAGGTGAAAGAAAATAGAGACTGTTTTGAATCTATGTAAAATTCTATATCGGCCTATTTTCCACCGAAATCCGATTGACTACTTTTTATAAATAAAATGTTTTGAATTTTGAAAGTGTTTCGATTTTAAATAAAGTTTTTTATTCTATGATTTGTCGCAACAATTTAAAGTGTAGATTAGCACATTAGCGGAATTTTGCTGCGGTGGCGTTAATACGTAAGTACCGATACTTTTAAACATACTTTATAAAACATATCTTACGTCGTTTAAAAAAAAAATGTTATCCAAAGATTGTACAATTTCTAAATTTTACTTCATAAAATATTTTCTTTGGATAAAAAATAATTACATAACTTTCAGACATATCTGACACGTTTATCTTTTAAAACGATTCATAAACTTTCAATGAATAAAATGCCTCTGAATAATAAGTATTTTATTATTGATCGTAACTTGAAATGAAATAAATACAAAAATAATTATTAGATAAAATGAGGTATAATATAATTCAAATAAAAAATAGAAATAAACATACTTATAAATCAAATAAGAGAATAACAATGAGCTATAATTTATGAAAGAAAGATAATGTCGTAGAATCAACATTGCTGTCAAATGATTGTCCATTTTTTATATGAAAATCATTTGCAAATGAAGTTCGTTTGCCAATCAAAAACTATCACTCATCGGTATCAAGTTATAACGTACTCATTAAATGTCCCCGTTCATTCTTGATTACACGCTCATTAAATATAACGTTAGAGAAGGAATATTAAATGGCAGAACGAACGGCCACTGTCTAATATTTTACATATTTACAAGGCTCTTATTATCTCGTAGTCGCTTCGCTAATTTCTGTTATTACACGTAGATCAATAAAAATAATTGGCGCATTAGCATGATCAACGATCAATTTGTATTCATAATGCGTCGCGTACATAGTGACGTTCAGGAAATTCTCTCGACGGGTGGTTTAACGCTTTCGTCGTCTTATTTAAAACTAATTTCTATGTACTTTAAAAAAAAAGCAGATTTGTGCAGATCACACAGGGTAGAAGTGAAACCTTAGAAGAAAACCAAACTTCGAGACGTAAATATATCGAAACAATTGAATTGTGATACAGCGCCATCTATTGAAAGAACCTTACAGAACCTAGATAACCTCTAAATAAAAAATCTTTAAATTAGTAATAAGAAATAATAAAAAAAAAAATCGTGATAAAATTTGTGCTATGTGCTAAGTTGGAAAAAATCACGTGAAATAAAATAAATCTCATTAAAATAAGTTGAGTAGTTTTAGAATTATTAGTGGACAAACATATTGTGATACTGAATTTTCATATAAAAAATTTTATTAATTAAATAATATAGAGAATTAAATAATATAGAATTAAATATATAAAATTAAATTATATATTGAATTTTATTAATTAATTAATTATTTTTGTTTCATCGGTTTCACGTTGTTCCGTTTCACGATTTTCAAATCACCCTGATTCTAAAAAAGTTTTCACTTCAAAAAAGAAGAAAAAAAGACCATGAACAGTTAGTTTCCTCTTTCCAAGGCCCTATTTCAATTTGACGAGATATACGAGCGGAATTACGATACGCTTAGAGATTCTAGCGTGTTAGATCGTTTTCACTAGATTCTTTTTCCTTTCCTGTTTCAAGAGAGGGAGAGGGAGAGGGTAGAATGACAAAGGACTAAGCAATACGATTGCTTACCGCGATATTCACCGGAACAAGATGAAATCAGGAAGCGCAAAATTGCTGGTTTACGCGTTCAAAATGATGTACGTTTGAAACGTATAGACTACACACCTATCTACGTCTATCTGTCTCTCTCTCTCTCTCTCTCTCTTTCTGTTTCTATACATACCTAGTTATATATTACGTCAGTTTACGTAGAGTGTGTGTGTGTGTGTGTGCGTGTGGAAGTACAACAAGATACGTAGCTCGTGCTCTTATTGAATTTAATGATAGTGCGTGGAGGTGAGCGCTCGCACTTACGAGCCGTGTCACATAAATTACGGAGGACATCCGTGCCATTTACAAAGCCGAGCCTTGATGAGTCAAATCGCCTGATTACCATATGTTTACCCTTCGTGGAGAGTTTCATAGCTCTCAGTGCCGATCCTTCATACTATATCTCTCTCTCTCTCTCTCTCTCTCTCTCTCTCTCTCTCTCTCCTTCGTTCGTTCGTTCATTCGTTCATTCGTTCGTTCGTTCTTGCCAGCTGAACGAACGCGTGCAAACTCTAAACGTAGCGACGCGTCGGGATAAATTATACGAACATAATTCAACCCACGTAGGTCGGTCATCAAGACGAGCAATCGTTCAAAAAACTTTCACCCCCAAAGTCTTGCCGGAATCACGATAAAAGTCCGGTTCGATTAATTTACTAAAAATATTGGAAAATATAAGAGATAGAAATAGCCATAGTAAATGGTATTTCCTTTTTTTATTCCTAACGAATATATTAATGGAACTTATTAGAGAGTATAAATAATCATGATGGTTTCACGTTGAATCGAGAATTGCTGTATAATTTTGAATCAAATGGATACAATAATATATATATTAATTAACTGATTTGAAATTATTGAATAAATTTGTTCAAGAAATAAAATCCATTGATTTTTTTTCGCGTTTTAAATATGATCAAATAAGTGAGAATAATATCGTCGTATAAAAATAAACATGATTAGAGATAGTTCTCGTTTCTTTCTTTTTTTTTCTTTTTTTTTTTATTTATCTTAAATTATATTATAGAAATTCATTTATAGATACCCGACTTCGAAATAATCACTACATTAAAAATAGATACATCGTCAATAAATTAAACAAAAGTATTTCTATCGTCGAGAGTTATCGGTAACAATAAATTAACGGAAAGGAACTTAATTTAAAGAAATCTAATGTGTGTGTGTGTGTGTGTTTATTTTTTTATTTTTCACATCCTCGTTTCTCGCTTATACTTCGGGACCGTTTTGAATAATTTATAAAATCAGTGCGCGCGACAAGAGATTAGGTTGAGAGGCAGAGAGGAGGGTAGGGAGAAAAGAAAACGAAAGAGAAAAAGATAAAAGGTACAAGGGGATGTTACGAGCACGCTTCGGAAGTTAAAACCGCAGCCATGGTCGAGCCCGCCGGGCTTTACCTTTTATAATTAGGTAACGAAACGAATTGAAGCCGACGTCCATATCAAGCGCGTAGACTCAAAACCTGACTAACGAGCTTTCCTTTCCTTCCTTATACCCACCTATATACATATATATATATATATATATATATATATATATATATAAGCTCTCTCGCGTTGTCTTTCTCTTTCTATCTTTATCTATATATCTCTCTCTTTCTCTGCCTTTATCTTCTTTATACGTGTTCGTATGTTTTTAATACGTGTAGCTGAAAACGTTAGAATGTGTATGATGAACATATATAGCTACATTTATATGTATAAACCACTAATAAATCTTCCACCGGTATCTTCGTCATTATCGGCCACGTTCTCTAGGTGAATGGAACCATGTGAGCTCTTTCGCACACATTCATTACCGTTCCAGTGATTTATGTACTTTCATACTAAGCTCGTTCAAATCGCGCAGAATAACGATTTGTATAATCTGACTCGTCTTACATTGTAACGTCAGCAATAAAAATATCGTACTATCTCTCTGTATGTTCTTTTTTTTCTTTTTATCTTTATCTTTTCTTTTCCGTTCTCTTTCTCTTTAAGTTTATTTAATTAACAAGGAAATGAAGTTTCCAGTTTCTAAAGCAGCACCTACTTATCTAAAAAAATAAATATAAGCAAATTGCACTATATATTATTATTAACTCGTATTAAATCTTTTTGATTTATAATCGATAGAATTATGTCTCGTATTTCTTAGAAAAACTGATTGAGAAAAAAATGATCGTAAATTTATTAGAATTAATATCCAATAGGTAATCATTTAAATAATATTATATCTCGCTATTAACATAAAGACTAAGAGGAAATCTATGCAATCGATAAAAGGAAAACAAAAGAACTTTTTGGAAATTGCATGTGCATATATATATACATATACACAAACACACTTGCCTTGAAAATCCAAAGGCAAGAGTCAGTCAGCAAAGTAATAGTAGTAGTAGTAATAGTAGTGGGAACGGATTACTCGAGCGACAGTGTGCAACAACGTGCGGGCTTGAGCGTGCGACATAATCGTTAAATGTATTTGTAATCCGCGTCATTTATAAAGGGTGACAGGTAACGACGAGTGTGGTGGCCGGTCGGGGTCGGTCTGCCGCTAGCTGCTAGCTCGTTGAAATAAATTCTCCCGGGTGTGCGTAGCGTTTATCGATAAATTAATTGACCCGTTTGCCATGCGCTCGACGCAAACGTCTATCGCGTTCTCTCGCACTCCTCGAAAAACGGAGGATAGAACCGCAGCAGAATTATTATTTGCAAAAGGTACAAACGCACCGCAGCAGCCCATGGCCGAAGAGCGGTTGGGACTTGTTACTGACAGCAAACATGGCCTCCGTGCCTCGACAGCCTTCGGCGAGCTCAACACAACAACTTTTCTTTCTCTCTCTCTCTCTCTCTCTCTCCAACTCCTTCTTCCATCCTTCTCCAACTCTACTATCTGTCTATCCTCTTTCCCTATCTCAACTCGTGATACAATACAGCACCTTTTTATAAATCGCTCGAGCATTATTAATCGCTTGATGTGGATTTCAAACTTATTACCAAGACTGACATGACGGATATGACCTCCGGCGCGGCAGGTTTCTCTCTCTTTCCTCTTCCAAATCTTCAACCTATCTCTCACTCTTTCACATTCTATTTCACTCTTATTTGATGTCCAAGCCAGATGCTCTCCTCTCTCATTCCGGGAGCATTTCATTCCCTTCGCAATTTTAACCTACCCAAGTACCGATTATTTTGCTTTAAACTCAACAATTCTTCGACTTTTCAATGTACAGCGCGACTGTGTTAATGTTAGGTGTATCTTTTTATTATCTATAAAAAGTTAATTTAAGATTTCTTGTGATAATTAGTAGATAATGATATTTAAATTATTTAACAAATATGGATTTCATTTTAATTCGTATTGTATATTAAAATGTTTTTTATGTCGTCTTATGTAAATCGCAGGATGTTGAGAACGATCGTAGTTAATTAAGGTAATTAAATATTCTATCAAATGAATTGCCGAGATTTTTGATTAATTATTTTTTTTTTTTTTTGTTGATTTTATAATCATCGTTCGGTAGAAAAAATTTCAATATTTCTTTCTCATCGATTTAATTTTTACCGACGATGGTGTTGTCTTGCTCCAAGCAGTCGCAGTTAGATGGCAGCAAAATGTTGCTTGCGCACTCTTCTCTTTCCTTTAAAAAATTTTTAAATAAATAAAAGTCCTTTCATGAAAATTAATTTATCAAGTAATCATTAAACTGCTATGAAAAAAATAAAGAAAGAAAGAGAAAGAGAGAGAAAAGAAATAATTAGCTGGATAAAAAAATATCAAAGTTTATAATTAAACTGTTCTTATTAAGAATCCTGTCAAGATTGAAATAACTAAATTACTCTTTACAAATGACGTTGCCATTGTCATAAAGAAAAAAGAAAGAAATAAAAAAAAACAATATAAATTTATTATCGATTATTAATCGATGCAAATCAGATGCACGCACCTATTTAAATCGTTATATCATATTTACGATCGTTGAAAAGTCCTCGAACAAATGGTGAGAGATACGAAATTGATTACGATGCACCGATGTAACTGACTTCGACGATGATCAAATTGATCAAAGAAATAGAAATAGAAATAAAAGAAGGGGAAGAAAAGAAAAAGAAAAGAAGAAAAGTATGATGAAAAAGATCACTTAGAGATCCGTAACGCGTCAAACTAAACGGGGCTTCGAAGATGAAGCAAGGCAAGGGTCGGACAGCTAACCAGGGCTGTCAGGAAGATACAGGACGTAGGACAAGAGTAGGGGCGCCCCCAAGAGACGTGTTCGCAGCGAACGCCCACGAAACGGTGACAGTCGGCGAAGATTTATGACGCTATAAAATATCATTTGTATTTGATGTCAGAGCGAGGGCTTGATTAATGCACTGCCGGGCGCACAATGAATAACCGACGTGTTGTTATAGTAACATCAATCTGAAAAGAAGCACAGGGCGAGCCCCGTACGTTGATAAATTGTGTAGATTGGAGTTGCCGTTGCTGAGATACGATCGGCGAGCCGTCTACGATTCAATCATTAATGCCTCTCTCTCTCTCTCTCTCTCACTCTCTTTCTCTCTCTCTCTCTCTCTCACTCTCTTTCTCTCTCTCTCTCTCTCTCTCTCTCTCTCTCTCTCTCTCTCTCTCTCTCTCTCTCTCTATGGAATCGCAATAACTCCGACGTGTATTTGTTAAACCTTCGTGCTCCCGGGGCACCTTTCGAAGAAACGAAAAAGAGTGTATGCTACCTAGCAAATGAATTTATCGAGGAGTTTTTAACAAGGATAAATATATCACGTGCATAACGGATATAGATATATTTTATTTTTTTGTAACTGTCGTCATCGGAAATCCCCTAATCCTCGAGTTGATTTTACACGGGATCGACCGATGTCATTTAAGGGTTTTTTTTTTTTTTTAACGGTGGAACAAGATTCATAGTCCTATACGAATTTTTAATTTGTTTTATCTTATTTCAAAGAAATTATATATATTTTATATATAAAGAAAGTTCTAGAAAATAGATTATAGTGATCTGTGTGCAACTCGATCTGTTAAAAAAGAAATAACACGTTTCTGACATACGGATCGAAACTCGTCGAAATATTTTCGAATGTTCTACGCTGATAAACTATCCGCGAAGTGTTGCGAAAGGAAAGACCTTCGGACGAACGTTTCGCGATATCAAAAGGGACAAGTGATGCATGAATCGCATTTTTCACTCTACCGTATTTTTCACAAGATATCGATCTTGATTTTTATAAATGGATTTCGCGTACTATACCATGCAGTACTATAACAGCAACTATCCACCAACATTACTACTACTACTACTACTACTACTACTATTACTAGCTCGGCCTTTCGATTTAGATTTGAAAATAGCCGAACGTCTGCCTTTTGCCTCGCATAAAATCCATCAACAACCATCCTCCTACTTTCTATCGTGATTCATAAATATTCCTTTACGAGCACCGATAATTAACTCCCAAGAGAGCAAGAACCTTCTCTTGCGTGTCATTAATAACGTTCCAATTTCTATAATTCTTCCTAATATGATCCTAATTAAAAGTAATTTCACAAAAAATTACATTATTTTTCCTACTCATAAATGTAAATCTGACAAAATTCATAAAAGTAGAAGATATTTTGTTTCTTAAAACGATGTACATTAGTTTCATTTAAATTTGTCTTTCTTTTTATCTTTTTTTTTTTCTAAGATAGAAAAGTAAAATGATTGTTATCGAAATTGAACGGAACGTTTGGTAAATGGCTGTTGTTGCTTGCTTGCGGTCGTCCAATTTTCCTCGATTACGGGCGGCAAGAAAAGAAAAAGAAGAAGAAGAAGGGCCAACGAGATAGTACAGAAATCGATCGTGGTAAATATGTCACAAAGTTTACGACGGGTGACGTTTTGCCGTGGCAAAGAGAAGAGAATAAAGGAATCGCGCTTCGTTGCTTCCTCGTAACACGATCATTAATCACTTACCAACAATGATTTTATTCTTACCGAGCGGTCGGTGCGTAACGTACCGTGACGAATCCAGACACGGGGAGAGGGAGAGTGGACGATACATCACAGCTATACGTAATATTGCCTCTTTTCTACTCTTTTTTTTTTCTACCCCTCTTGCTTCTGTCTACTACTCACAAAAGAAATACACAGATAGAAAGAACAACATGAGAGAGAGAGAGAGAGAGAGAGAGAGAGAGAGAGAAAGAAATAGGAAAATAACCATTCTAGTACTATGATACTTGTATACGTTTACACACGTATCTCTGATATCTACATAGGTAGAAAACACACATACAAATACATAAATGTTGGACCATGTTTGAAGTATCGAAATGTTCGCCTCGAGCATTATACTACACGAGAGATCGATTTACTGTTTCGCGCGCGAGCACAACACAACACAACATTGCTTTTCAAGCGTGGAAAAGAAACCCCCTCGAGCTTTCGTGCGGAACAATCTTGTACGTTACTATGGTGTAACGCTGTAAATAATCTACGGCGAACGCGCGGTCTAATCGCGCGTGCCTTCCAGATCGAACGGATCAGCCTTCAATTCGATTCCCCTTTTCTTCTTGACTTCTGCTTTTCCACTTCTTTTTTTCTTTTTTACTTTTTCTCTTTTCTTCCATCGGTAGGTAAGGTAAGGTAAGGTAATCGGGGAGAATGCAGCGAGAGAGAATCGTTTGATTTATTTGCCCCTCGTATGCTTCGCATTTGACTTTCACCAGCTCGTAAATCGTCGAAATTTCTGAAGCATTATTATATCCATTGCAATTTCACGAGACCTTTTACGAGGTCGCGTCAAATTTTTCAAACATATATATATATATGTTTTCCCATTCTATGACCTAACTTTTCTAACCTTATTGTTATTTTATTCTATTCTGTTTTATTTTTTATCTTAATTTTATCGAATTCACGTTCGTGTTTTTTCAAATTCTATATCTATTCAATAATAATAAAAAATAATCGTGATACGATAAAATCACTGTTCTAGAATTGATTCAACATATTAACTCGACAAAAAAAAATAATTACGGTGCTCCATATGGGAATGCAACGAACCTATCATCAAACAATATCCGTGTAAATTTTCCACCTTGTCGCCTTTTCACAAAAACTTGCACATATAAGCGAGAGAGTCCCCCTACACTGTACGCATACGTTAAAAAAAAAGGAAAAAAAAAGGTTGCTTAGTCTCCTAGTCGATTTCCGGGGAGCGTAGTAGTAAAGCACGCGGTCAAATCGATTTTCTCGGCGACTCACCAAATGGCAAAAGAGAGAAAGAGAGAGGCGAGAGAGAGAATGAGTATAGGACAAAAGAGTATAAAGCATTTCGTGACAAGGTAAGAGACGAAAAGAAAAGGCTACTTTATTATATATGGCTTGATTATGCGCGTAAATATTTCACTTAGAATGATTTGAGAGCACCGAAAAAGAGAACCAGAGAGGGAGAATGAGAGAGAAAATAAGAGGAGGGGTAGTTCGCAAAAAGAGGTCGAACGCGTCTGAAAGAGAAAAAGAGAAAAGCAGTGGGGTATATAACAGTTGAGAGAGAGGGAAAGAGAATGAAGGGTGGGTATGAGGAGACAGGGATTTACGCGTGCGAGCTTGAACGCCCTTTATACGTCGTCGACGGCGTAATATATGACACCTATAGATCACAATTACGTGTAATGGCGTTCACTCTTGTATTCATGGCGATATTATTTCTGGTTGCCTTCCACGTTCGTCGTAGTCGTCCTCCACTACCATCACCTCCTCTTCCTCTCCACCCTTTCCCTTTCCCTTTCTCTTCCTCTTCGTCTACAACGACAACGACAACGACAACGACAACGACGACGACGACGATGTTGGTTTCTCTCTTTCCCCCCCCCCCCTGCGTGTGTTCCAAGCGAGACTTCGGTCCGTATGCTAAGCAGGCGGTAATTCTAGTTTGATTTACTTTCCCGCCCACCAGCAGCACAAGGCACAAGCACAGCCATTCTGCGGCGGAAGGAACGCTGAGCATTTCTAACCCACTGGGAAAAGTGATTACGACGAGGGATCGATGATAAGTCTTTTATTACAACTAGATGCTCTTTTCCTGTCTTAACCTTTTCATCCTTTTCTTATAAATATGTGCCCATAATTATGAAAGTGGTCCAAGTCAAAATTTAAGTTATTTCACACCACATTATTTTAAACTAAATAAATTCAATGTAATTTTGCACGATATTGTTAATAATGTTTTAATATTATATAAAATTCATTTATTATTTAAATGTAATTCTTTAAATATATGACTTGGATCGCTTTCATAATTATGGACACATTGATAAAAATAAAAATATATCGGTATACGAGATATTTCAATGAAGTTCTTATAATTAAGTAATAGAAGAAAATGTTCGTTGAAGAAAATCAAAATGTTATACAACGAGTAACGAAATTAAATTGTAAATGTGCATCTCTTTGAAATTAGACTTAAATGAAGTTTCTTTTCTCATTTATCTGTGTTTAATTTTAGTTTGTACATTTATTAACATTGCGCAAAGTATTCTCGTCGGGTAATTAGTCGTAACAACATTTACAATATATATATATATATATATATATATATATATATTGTGTGTGTGTATGTGTGTGTGTTGCGAAATATGACAGAACGTTAGTAACTGATCGATACAACGTTCTATTCAGTACCATAAGAGCTCGTCGTAATTACGACAACCGTGTTGCTTGTCTCCCGTTTCAACGATATCGCTTTGAGATCGAGCCAAACGTCTAGGCGATACCGATAACGATACATACGGTCCAAAGTATCGTGTACCGATATCAAATTAATTTTAGTTCGGTTAAACGATAATAAGCCACGAGAGAGTAGATACGTTTTGAATTTTTTTTTTTTTTCAATTAATTACCGATAATCGTAATTGCTATTCGTGCTTCGATTTAAATTACATTTCGCGTTGTCTAGTCATTAGCGTATAATTTCACGCGATTAATCAAACTCGACGAAAAAAAAAAAAAGATAAAAGATTTGTTCTCTCGTAGATATTTGTTTGCTTTTTTTTTTTAATTTTTTGATTAAATAGTAATAATTAAAATATGATAAATGTATGCAACCCTTAATGTGTCTTACTTTATTAGGTAAAAATGATTAAGCGTAGTACTTATGTTAGAGATGAAAATCACGCATCAGCGAGCCCACGAAATGACGAGGAAAAATCCACAAAGGGACATCTATACGACTGGAAGCTTATGGTTGTTGTTCGTAGTCGTAGTCGTCGTCCAAGAGAGGGTCGGATGCTATTATTTTTCGGATGATGACTCAACGTCATCGTGAAGTGGGTAATGGTCGAGGGACTAGGTTGGGAGGGATGGATGCTGCGTCCCAAAATGAAATAAACTAACCGCCGGTTTCCCGACGACAGGCGATACGTCATGGTAACGGATTCACAATAGGACATTACTCTCTTCGTTCAGGACAATAGCTATCCCTGGCTCTGTCCGCATAAGTGTGTATACATGGTCATTATTCGCACGCGCGCACGTGCCGACAACTACGAAGATCAACGAAGGAATCTCAATTCCGTTAAAGGGCACCTAACTTTTTTCTTTTCTAAGTTCAAATAATCCTTTATATTATTTTGATTATTAATTGAACCGTTCACTGTCAAAAACACGATTAACTTTTGGATCATTTCTTTTTTGGTTTTGAAATGTTACTATTACACCATATGATAAGACATTTAACTTTTTAAATAGTATTAGGACCTTGAATAAGTTCTCGCTGTTTCATCAAAGATGGCAATAGCAGTACTCCGTGCTTGGAATTTTGAATGGTAACACACTTGCAAGGAGGTACTGTATCTAACCTGAAATTTCAGTGTATGATAGTTCACTTTAGTGTAAACAAAGTAATTTTTTATTAGTTTTGAAAATGTCTATTTTTGTACCAACTAAAGTGTATTTGCGGAGAATTTTATTGCACTACTTTGAATAAATCAAAAGAAATCGGCAGCTGAAGCACATAGAATTCTTGTTGAGACTTATGGTGACAATGCTCTGTCGGATACGACATGCAGAGACTGATTTCGACGATTCAAAAATAATGATTTTGAACTTGAGGATAAAGAACATCCTGGCGCACCAACAAAATTTCAAGACAGAGAATTGGAGGAATTACTCGATGAAGACCGATCTCAGACGCTAGCAGAACTTGAAAAAACATTACAAGTTGATAAGTCAACTGTTTCAAAACGCTTAAAAATGTTACGAATGATCCAGAAGCAAGGACATTGGGTGCCATATGAATTGAAGCCAAGAGACATCGTACGGCGTTTTGTCACGTGTGAACTACTGCTTCAACGGCAGAAAAGAAAAGGTTTTTTGCACCGTATCGTGACTGGCGATGAAAAATGGATACACTATGATAATCCAAAGCGTAGAAAATCATGGGGTAAGCCTGGCCATGCATCAACATCGTCCGCAAAACCAAATATCCATGGTTCGAAGCTTCTTCTCTGTATTTGGTGGGATCAGCATGATGTAATTTATTATGAGCTGCTCAAACCGAATGAGACTATCACGGGAGATCGCTATCGACTTCAATTGATGCGTTTGAGTCGAGTCCTAAAAGAAAAACGGCCGCTGTATAGCGAAGAGACACGACAAAGTGATTTTGTTACATGACAACGCCTGGCCTCATGTTGCAAAACCAGTGAAACCTACCTGAAAACGCTTCGATGGGAAGTTCTACCCCACCCGCCGTATTCACCTGACGTAGCCCCTTCCAATTTTCACCTATTCCGTTCGATGGCACATAGCTTAGCTGACCAGCGTTTTCATTCTTACGAAGAAGCTAAAAAATGGGTCGATTTTTGGATAGCGTCAAAAGACATGTCGTTTTTCCAACGCGGAATTCATATACTGCCAGAAAGATGGGAGAAAGTGGTCTCTAGTGATGGGCAATACTTTCAGTAAAACGTTTTTGTTCCTTATATTTTAAATAAAGTTTTTATTTTGTAAAAAACAGCGAGAACTTATTCAAGGTCTGGTATATATTTGATTAATCCAATTTTTTCCTCTGTGAAAATTACATTGCATGGACTAAAACCACTGCATTAAATTTTTTATACTATTACTCGACTAGTATACATTATGTTATAAATATAAATTCACGTTAAATATTTGAATCTACTCCGTGAGTACTTGTTGTCTGTAACTATTTTTTTTTTCTTTTAATGAACAGTCGCATTGAGTTTCGTTATTTGAATTTTCAAAAGTTACAGAACGTAGCTTTGGTATGCGATAGTTATATAAAAGGAATCACTCTTGTTTCCTGTAAATTGCGGATTCATGGTTTATCGCGGAAAACGGTTGAAACGTTTTACTGTTCGGCGATACGCGATAACACCACGATGACAGCACTACATTTTCGAGTAAAATGAATCCAACGAATATGTACTATACGAAAACAGTACTGCTGCATCAACTAACGTTGCACATATGCGGACAAAAATAAAATAAAAAAAAAAAGATCTACACTACTCTCTTTTCGACACAACTGCGTTTTCTCTATCGACGATGAAATTCGAAATATCCAACGGGCCATACACAATCGATGAGATTCCAGATGAAAAATCTCGTACGAAAAAAACCTACACTCCAAAATATTGACTCTTTATGGTATTCTTTTTCTTTTCATTTCTCCCTTTCTCTCTCTTTTATTTTTTTTTTTCAATGGCATTATATTAATAGATGTAACAAAAATTTGTAATATTTTTTTTTCATTAACAACTCTATGAGATACATCGTTGAGATTTACTCATTTTTAATGAGTGATATTATTCAACGCTCTTTTTTCTTTTTGTACTTATAAATACATTTTATCAAATTTAATAATACTTTTATGAAAATTTATAAAATAACATTTATATTTATTTATTTATTCTACGTTATAAAGTATATTATTGGAACGAATAAATTAGCTACGAAAAATTAAACAAATTCGTTCGTTTTGTTACATTTAATATGCAATCGAAATAATAATAATCATCATGCATCCATATACAGTAGAAATGTAAAAGCACGGTGAAAGTAAACAATAGGATATTATAATAATAATTAAAAAATAAAAATAAAACGTATGTGCAATTACTCGTTGCAATTTTATAATTGATCACATATCTTTTTCCGATTACTTCCTTGTTCGTATAATAATGATCGAAGGTTCAACCATGTTATCGATAATAATTTATCCCTGATGTGTCGATTACTGGTGCATGCTGCATGTTGCTCGTTCATAAAGCGCGAAAGTAAATTAGTCGAAGGAATTAAAGTAAAAGAAAGCTTAAATTATGATTTCCCATTTAAGCACGAATTTATATGATTTCATCCGACGATCGGTCGCGTACCGGCCGTTAATTTGATTTCCAATTAAGCGTACGCAGGCCTCGTTAAAGGCGTAATGTGACTCGTTAAATTTAACTGTATAACATTGGTTTGACGAACGATGACAAATATTTACGATTCGATAGAGTGCCAACCACACACGCACAAACATCACACACCACAGTTCGTGAACTAACACAAGTCGTAGTAAATAATCCTTTTTATCTTTTTTTCAAACTTTTATTAGGTCGAGTCATAAATAACTTTCGTTTTTTATGAGACTAAGAATGGCGTTTCTGCAACTGATAAGTGCAAGACACCTTTCATGGAGTTTATATTGCACTCTTTGCAATTGTTGAACGTATCTATTGGATTTTGCTTCAATATTACCTTTAAAAGGTTCATCAAAGTCGGAAATACGTCCTGCACTCGATTCATCTTTTAAGATCGTATCTCTAGAACGGAATTTTATAAACCAATTTCTGACTGCCCTATCAGTTATCAGTCCTGCACTGTATACGCTGCATATTTTTTCAGTTGTCACTTTAGTGCTATTGTCTTGTTTCAATTCTTAAAACATTACATGTCGAATATGCACTTTTTACTATCCATTTCAGTGGTTAAGAAAAACGGTTAAATGTAACATTGATTGCATAAAACAGTTAACAGAAGACTAACTGAATCCTCATCTATATAGTGATATTGAAAATCCGTTTGTTTCGGTGACTTATAGTAGGTAAATACGAAAAATAGATTCTACATAGCCGCATCGGAAGTTACTTATTACTCGACCTAATACATTACTATTATAAACGTCATTGTCACAAAATTATATTCTAACATTTTATATTACGTTTCAAAAAGTAATACAATCTGTAAAGTAAAGTAAAGTAAACGATAAAGAATTAAAACTAGATAGGTAGGTTAAATAATTTTCAACATTTATCTAGTTGGGAAAAATAAATAGGTATAAATCATCCTTTCTCCTTTGCAGCTACATAAGTTTATGTACGATAATAGTAATAATAATAATAATAATATATATATTATTCAAGCCCTCCGTGTGTAAGCGTGGAAGAAAATATATGAAGTACTAAGATCGCGATATTGTTATAATAAAGCAGCTATCGAGTAGAAAAGGCTGCCGTTATTAATTCGCATTAGTTTAATAGATGTAGCAGAGGGTAAAGGAGAAGGAAAGAGAGAAGAGTGATGAGAAGAGAGGGGTGCTCGAATGAGAGCAAAAGAGTAAAAGAGAGAGAGAAACTGAAGAGAGGGGAATAAGGTCACGCTAGAAAGTGAGTAATGAAGGCGGTTTATCTCCGAGGAGTAACTAGCGGTGTTCGTGTAATGGGGGCATTCATCAACGCGATCTCACATCGCCTTTCCGTTCGCATTTCGGAGTCTCATGACGATTCGCGGCTACGAATCAACGATGAGAAACGGACTTGAAACGATTCCTTTCTGCGTGAGTCTTCTAACTTACAAAAGTGGAATGAGTAAAAGAGGAAGGATCAACAAGATATTTTATATTCTATGTATGTATGTATGTTTGAGAAAGAAGTTTGGAAAAAAGAAAAGAGTATAAGAACACCATGTGGACGACTTTTCAACTTCGTTTGAAATATTAACGAGCCCATGCCGATAATGAACAACCAGTCAACCTATAGATGGACTCGTGTATTTCTCGCGCCCTCTTTCGAAGATTGATTTCCTCACACTTGTTAAAACGTGCTAACGTCAACACGTAATTCGTGAATTATTATTTATGTAGAAATATGTTATAAATATATTATGTTCAATTGAGAAAGCATACAATTTTTTTTTCTTTTTTACATCGATTTCAAAGCTACTCACTGTGAAATTGCGTTAAAATTGATTTCGCAAATATATTAAAGGTAGATAACGTCATAGAAATTAGTCTTGTGATGCATTTTTTTTCATATTAAACGTCGAAGAAGAAACATAATCTTTCGGATGGTATTTGCAATTGATAGATTATGGATCATCTCTTCTCTTTCTATCTGTTTTGAAGGTGATGAACCATAAGATTAATGACGGATAAAAAAAGGAAATGAGAGAGAGAGAGAGAGAGAGAGAGAGAGAGAGAGTTTGGTGTGCTGACAGCGGCGACTAGAGAGATAAGTTTGAACAGGGTCGAAAATCCGGATAAAGTTCAGGTAGGCTATGAAAAGAAGAAGAGAACGCTTTTGGTTTATCCGAAAGCCGTTCGATGGTTTTTCTAGTCGAGCAAATTTGGACTGACGGGTTTTTTGAACCCGTCGCGACTTACGGATTCTCCAAACCACCGGGGCAAATGCGCTTTAAACCGAAACAATTTTTTTTCTTGCTTCTTTTCCTTTTATGGGACCACGTTACCGTTTATAAAATGAATAATCTCAACGATTTCGAATTTATACGAAAGATGAAAAGTATATTCCGAAAATGCGATCGCATGTCGATGTAGGTGAGTTGGGCGGAAACTTTCCAATGAATTTGGGATTTTTTGGCAATGGTACAAAGAAGAAAAATATCAAATATTCGAGTGTTCTATTTAAGCCGCCTTTGTGATTTCAAATAGTGACGAAAGGAGGGAATACTAAGGAAAAAGGGTCGACCTAATCCATAAATATCTAATCCATACTATGGTTAAATTAATCCGTCAAAAGCTGTGTATGCAGGGAACTTACATTTCAGTAAGAATCCCATAAACTTTCGTATGTCCCGTGGAAAATCTACGTCCAAGAGAGAGAAATAATGACACAACAAACGAATGTAGTTTTGATCCTTTTTTGCTTTTGCCTTGTATTCTGAGAATGAGGAAGAGGAAGTAAATAATGGTAGGTCGAGTATATTCTCGTCGTAATGGCCGTTAGAGACGCATATCCTATTCGAGGAATGCTCGTTATTGCTCGTTTAATAGTACCGAACATGGTATATTTCCTGTGAAAAGAGATACGAATCGCGAGAAAATAATAATCAAAGTGAAATAATTATTATCTCTTAATATCTACGTTGCAAAAAAAAAAAGATTAAAAAAACACAAAGGTATATTACATCGAACGAGATGAATTTCGAAGAAAAATCCTATAAACCATAACTGGTGGTATATAAATTATTGAAATTACCAAGGTACGATCATGCTACTCGTTATTAACGAAATTAACACCGCGTTATGGTTGAGCTTCGAGCAGCAGCAGAACGAAATCGACGAGAACGAAAAGAGACGTGTGAATTCTGAAAAAGTCTCTTTCTCATTTTTTTTTCTTTGGATTTGTCGATGCTCGGATCCCGTAGCCAGGCTGAGGCAAGTCCAGTCAGTTCTCGACTCTTCTTCCGTTCTTCTTTGCCATGTAATAAAAGAAAGAGAGAGAAGCTACGACACAACATGAAACGAGGCCGTCGACAGGCCGGGCCCCCTCTTGCAGCCCTTCTACTTCTTCTTCTTCTTGTTCCAGCCCTTCCTTCCTTCGTTCGGACCGACCCAAGCCGCCACCACGATATACCTACGTGTGGAACACGCAACGAGCACAGCGGGCAGCCGTATGATTACCGCCTTTTCGCAGTCCGCGCCTCTGTAATTATGATTTTATTTTTATGGACATAAATTATACAGGCTGCCTAGCTGTGTCATTATATGGCATTTTAATTCAAGGCTGTAGACATAATGGTAACCCGCGCTTCGGTTTCACTGCTCACCTGCCCGGCGGGGAGTGAGGAAGTATAGAATGAGAGGAAAAGAAAGAAGAAATCGACAAAAAAAAAGGGAGAGACAGATAAAGACAACGAACGAACGAACGAACGTACGAAAGAGTTCTGTGAAGAATGAAAAAGGATATGAGATGATATAAAGTGAAGAAGGATGAAAAAGAGACGAATTAAATGAAATAATATTGATTGAGTTTGAAAGGAAGACGTATAGACAATAAAAATGAAAAATGTATATATTATAAAACAAAACAAAAAAGAATAATCGAGATATAGAAAGGCTGTAAAATATTTTGTAACTTGTTCGGCTTGTCACTTTTTATTTTATCTTCTCGCTCTTACGTTTCTTCCTTACTTTTTCTTCTTCCTTTTTTTTTTCTTTCGAACGACAACGATCAAATGGTAGGAAATTTTTCTAACAGGTAATACAAGTATTGATACGACAACTGACAAATATTGCAGTACTTTCACGGACGTATTTGAATTCTTATGCGTTGCTGTACATTTGGTAAATTGTAAGAGTATAATTTTTAAAATAAATCTTTTTTTGTTTTGTTTAAATATTCGAAAAATCGATGATTAGTATAGTAACATCAGTCTCTACATCAGTTAAAGTAAAAACTTATTTTATATGCACGTTTACTTAAGACTATCAAAAAAATACTGCAATACTATTCTTTGAAACATTGTACACGATAAATAATAATTTCAATAGAATTTTTGCAAGAGTCATAAAACGCTTCCAGGTTCCTAACATTGATGTTATAATTACACAATTACGAGGTAAACCGCTGTTACGTTGGTTGAAATTATACTTAATTTGTTGTATAAGTATACGGTGCATGGGTTTGTTCTTACCAATAATCGTTATTTCTCAGAACTGTCACTCTTACCATGCGATAATAACTATTCATTAAATGCGATAGTCTGATAAGGAAGGTTAACTAGCTCACAAGCCTTTTTTCCTTAATTGTGTTTGCACAAGATATCGCGTTACGATGATATTTTGATAGACGTCGATCAACAAATTGTCGTTAACTCTTCAATATTGTAATTTCCTTTTGAATTAATATAATCACCCGACAAATGTAGATTAAAGAGAACAATGTTATCATATTTCAAAATTAAATATCATTTTTGGTTTTAAAAAATTGTTAAGAAATATTTCCAATGATAGAATGAGAAATAATAGCATCGTTAAAAAATTACAAAGCTAAAAATATATTTTATTACTGTTGCAACAAAATGTCAAGTTAATCATCCTGACTTTAAAAATTGTTAAAAAATAACTTACAATATACAATATAACTGTGGTTGAATACAAAATGAACTTTTAAAGAAAGATATCCAAAGTGATGAAACATCACGTCAAACTTATTTTTCCAAGAACCCTTGCGGAATTACCTGTCGATTAATCGATTTTCGTGTTTAACATAATTAACATGGCACGAGAACATACTCTAACTCAAACGTTACACGTTGGCAAACCACCGTAGCAGATATTCAATGAGCAAACCGCACGTAGACAATGCTCCAGTAGTACATTAGCTTCCGTTTTACCGTTCTAACGACGACAACGTTCCTATAATGCACCAATATTGTGGCAACGGTAGTAGTTGCATTAAGGATAGTTGCATTTCCATCGTAGTACTTGTTAATGCCAAAAAGTTGCCACCTTTAATATAAAACCAAGTACATACATACACGTACACATACGTTCAAAGTATACATGTTGACCATTCAACGTCCATCAACAACATTTCTAGACAAGGTCCTAACATGTTGCGTGTGTATAAAATATCACTCATTTTCGATGTATACTTTGAGCACACATAGTTCATTTCTCGCTACCCTTGAACGTTTGATTTATTTCATAAATCTTTCTAACCGTTCAACGTTTCAATATTTTTTCTATGAACAAGAGATATAACCACTTGAAATTTATCCATTCCTCATAATAAATATAAATTGTTGACTAATAAACATACTAGCGTATATTAACATATTTTCAACATCTTTCAAGCATAAAGTGTTTAAATCTTATTGACTTTAAAAATATGCAGAAAGTTTGGAAGATTTTGTCAGGATTCTCCTAAAAAAAGAAAAAACAAAACAAAAAACGATTAAAACCAATTTAGAAAATCTTATGAAATTATTCCGTGGATATTATCATCGTGAAAATAACCCGATTGACGAAAGAGAGAAAGAGAGGGAAAAAGAGAGAGAAAAGGAGAGAGAGAGAGAGAGAGAGAGAGAGAGAGGAACGAAAATCATGGCAAAAGATGAGGGCAAAAGCAGGAGTTAGGGCGCTTTTTGTCGGTGAATGGGATGAGGATCAACACGTACGGTAGCCCGTAATACTTGATGTTACGAACGTATGGCAGAGTGGCAAGCTGTCAGCCCGCCGCCGCGCTGTCAGTCTCCTGTCTGGTTGCTGTCCGCCTGTCATTCACTCACTCAACCCACTCATTCACCCGTACCATCTCCTGGAATTTTTCAGTCCTACCTTTTCTCTCTTTCTCTCTCTCTCTCTCTCTCTCTTTCATTCTTTCTCTATCTTTTTTTCTCTCTATATCACTGATTCTCTGTTTCTCTCTCTTTGGTTTCTACCTCTGAGACCTTGCAATCATACTCTATTTCCTTTCTTTTTCCTCTCTAATCTCCATTTTTCGTGACCGATGCCCTAACTCGTTCGAAAGAGAGAAAGAGAGAGAGAGAGAGAGAATACGTGCGCTCATCTGACTGCTAAAATATTTTTCCTACTGGGTGCCGTTGGCGTTTCGTTGCGATATCTACTACTACTACTACTATTATTTCTGCTACTACTACTACTACTACTACTGGTGCTATTACTGCTACTACTGCTGCTAGTGCTGGCGCTGGTGCTGGTGCTACCGCCATAACGATGCATCGCAAAAAATTCGTGTCAGGCTTCTATGACGATCCTGTCGGGAAATTTATCGAGACGGATAACACTACCCAGTTTTATTTCTTTCTCTCTCTCTCTCTCTCTCTCTCTCTCTCGCTATTTCTTTTCGTTCTTCTCATTCTCTATCTACCCATCATCCATCCACCTATCTATATCACCTTTTTTTTTTCTGTCCTTCCTCCTATCAGTTCTCACAAAGTGAAAGCCGACGAAATGTTAGTCGCGTGTCAAACGACCGGTTTTTCCCGAAGCCTAAACACTTTATATATATATATGTCGATAGATCTTATCACTTTTACAAAAAGAAATAAAAATGAAAAATAAACAAAATGGCGATCTAATTACGAGCTACGATAATTACGTCTCGCATAAGGAATAAAAAAAAATATATAACATTTCTGTTCAACTACTTTTGTACCTCATTTACCGTGCTGTAATAAAACGTAAATTTGCATAAAAGAATGACCAGACTATTTAATGGGCGTGAATAATCGCCACCGAAGCATAATAGCGTGACTGTACGCGATTAAACACTTTGACAGCTAGATTGTCGATCGATTACGTCCGACTTCGGGAAATATCGGTTATTGACAGTATATATATATATATATATATGCAGTGAATTATTTTAACGTTGATTCAATGGAAGTACATATTAGTCTTTAAATAAAACATAGAAACTCAATACAAATTAAGTAGACATTAATCCCGAGATAACAAAATTAGTTGAATGTTACTTTCTCTATCGATCAAATTATCAATTATTAAGAATATCCTAAATAATATAGTTGTAAAGCAAATGTTAATCTGTGGGACTTTTAATTATTTTTTAAATCAATTATAAAAGAAAAATACCATAGATAGCATTGGAGATATAAAAGTCATTTTTTTAGGTATCTATTCAATTACTCTTCGATTTATTTTTGTTTTACTTTGCATCTAGTGTGGTTTTAAACAGTAAATGAAAATCCCTCGAAATTAAATCCTATTTTCAATGTGTTTTCCTACGTGAGCGTAAAGCGGTAAACGTTTCTCGGCGGCCGGTGTCGAACGATTAAACCGATAGTTGTTTGCATATCCGGTTTATGTTTCAATCTAGTTCCATCAATATGAATAAACACCGGTACGTGAGTTGGTCGTAGTACAGCTATGTCGGCGACATTAATATGTATTGGCAATAAATCGATATCGATAATTAAAATCTGTGTGCGGTTGGCGCACACACACAGATATCCACCTATGTATTCTATCTCATTCTCTCTCTCTTTCAGACACTTTCATATACACGTGCACACATTTATATAAAAGTTCAATTTGTTATATGTAACTGCGCGAGTAGACCACTATAAATATCGGTTTGCTCTTTTTAACGCAGCTCGTAAATTCGCGTGATTTATGCCACGCCGTCTGAGCGAGAGCAAAGGGTCGACGTGCGACGTATTCCCGGGTTGCTGACTGCAACCGAGAGCGTGATTTTCACGATTCACCGAGAGGAAAAAGCATGGCGTCTATACTTTTCATCCCCTTCCCCACCCTCCTCCTCGAAATACACTCTTTTACCTAAATCTCACGAATAAACGTAACACAGACGTATTAATATTAACGCATTGACTAAAAGCACATTGACCGTCAAAATCATCGTCGTTAAACTTAACTATGGATCAATCATTTTTTATTATTATTATTATTATTATTACGATGATCGTTAAAAAAGTGCCACGTGTACTTGTGCAACCGTTGTCCTCGAAAGTTCGCCAAGCAAATTCGGTATGAAAATTGAGCGTTTCCTTTCTCGTAAGGTCTCTCCCTACGGCCACAATTCGGAGGATGGGTAATTTGCGAAACGTCGGCTCCTCGTGTAAATCGATCAAATTATGGAGTAACGAAAATATAACTTACGAGAATGGAAATACGACGTGGCGATACAACCACCACTATCACCACCACCACTACTACCGTTACGATCTACTTCTTACTTTCTGCCATATGATTCGAACTTTCGACATCCTGATGTTTCATACGATAAAAACGGACGTTACGATGGTCATCAAGCATCTGATCGACTATTCAAGGAAAAAAATATAATATAAAAAAAAAGGGACAAAGATAGAATAATTGAAAAAAGAAACCTCCTTTTTTACGATTACAACAATCGCGTTGTTCCATTTTTGACCTCGTTTTCCAATCGAACAAAAGGTATCTTCAAGAGAAAGAGAAAAATAAAAGTGGTTAAAATGAGATATAGAACATATTTCGGAACGGTCATTTCGAACGACGACGTTTAAGTATCACACCTGTCTCAAACAGAAAAGTTTAATGAAGAATGAAACGGGAAAGGAAAAAAAAGGGATAAAAGAAGTAAGAAAGAAGAGATGAAATGAGTAAAAGAAGAGAAAGATTGAACTGGAAAAACAAAAGTTGAAAAGCAAGAAGTAAACGAAGAAAAAGAAGAAGAAGAGTTAGTAGAGAGAGAAGGGAGGAGAAACGAAAGAATATCACGGGAAATTGGTCATACGAAGGCGACAGAGGGGAGTGAAAAAGCAGTACGGGGGTTACTTGGCGGCGTAACCAAGATATACGAGCACTTTTCCCGAAAAAGTGTTAAGGAATTATGCTCGGCAGAGTAAATGAGATGTGTCTGCGCAGGGACATAGATCACCAAGACGCTATCCATTCTCACCACCGTGGAAATAAATACGATCTTCTCCGCGAAAGAGGCTGCTGCTGCTGCTGCAAGCGGAAGGAGGAAAAGAGAAAAGGAGAGGAGAGGTGTTGCTGCTGCTTCTACTGCTGCTGCCAGAGAGAGAGAGAGAGAGAGAGAGAGAGAGAGAGAGAGAGTAAGGAAAGGACGACAAGACAGAAGAAAGGGGGATAGCGAAATCGTCTCCTGGCGGCCCGCATCCCGCAGCACATCTTTCTACCCGACACCCGGGGGGATCCACCGAGCCATTTCTCTACCCTGTTATACTACCTCCTATATACGTATCTACTACCTCTTTCCCCGGTAGATACTACCTACAGCCAGCAAATAAATTGATCCATTACTCAACCGAGCAGTCATCTTCCTTCCTTCCTTTCCTCTTTCCTCCACTCTCCACCTCGAATCGCGTCTTGAGATCGCTGTCAACGACAACGACAACGACGACGACGATGACGACGACGACGTTCTCCTTTTCTTTCGACAATGCTTCCGTTACCGAGAGAACCTGCTGTTGCATCTTATTTATTTTTCCTCTAGAAAATTTTCTTTGATTTTCTTATCACCTATTATTTCGAAATTTCTTTTTCTCGTTAAGTACGATGATTTATAGTTCGTTAAGTTTCTTTTCTTTTCTTTTTCTCTCACTACAAATTAATTTGAAAGAATTGGATTTGAAAATCCCGCCTTCCATCTTTGTCCAACATTGCGCCATCGAGTGGCTCGAATTGAAAGCTTCAAGATCGATGGCGGGCTTGGTCTTTCATTTGACACGAGTTTCTCTTGCAGAATTAATGAAAATATTTATTATATAAGATATGAATTATATTTTCTCACTTTACGATGTTAATTAGGATCGTTAATTTCATGTATCTGATTATTTTCTCTTTTTCCTTTCTTTTGAATATTTAAACGAGACAAGATCTCGAGCCGTTTCATGTTGAAAATATTACGTTCGATCCATCAGAAGAGTTTAATTGCTCGTATTCATTAATGTTCTCAATATTGTAATGAACTCTTATCTCTATCAGTGATGTTGAATTATATGACTCTTAACCGCAACTATTACGTCCTTTTAATTCATATAAAAGCAGACACAATTATGGTAGCACATTTTTCTTACCTTTTATCAAAGTTTTCTGTGATCCTTTGCACCTGCATCTCTAACGAGTCACCTGCATCTTTGTAATGTACTTTTCTTTTTTTTCAATGATTAATTTGTTTAATTTTTATTAATTGATCACTGTATCGGGAAACATAAATGTTGTTAATAATTTCAATATTAATTTCTTCATGGAAACTTTGTTGCATAAGTAAAATTGCATGTATAACAAATCAAAGATGACATCAATAAGACCATTTGAGAGGAATGGAAGTATGCTAAAACCTTGTATGTGTACAATGGTCGACATATCTGGTCAGGTCATACGTCGAATAGTATTGACAGACCATCGATTCCTGTCACTTATACTTTCGTATCGTAGCAAACAACGGTAAATACGAGTCTGCGTTGTTTCGATCAATTCCGTTGAAGAGACCAAGAGCGCGTACCTAACGAAATAAACAAAATGTCACTTCGACAGGTTTTCTCTTTTATCTCCAGCTATTTTTTTAACTGTCAAATGTATCTAATAAAATCTTATTCTTAAAAAAAGGAAAAATATTTATTAAAAATATAAATGTGATAAACTTTTAGACAATAAATACATTTCTTTATCTATTAAACTTTAAACGAAACTTAACAACCAATGAATTAATTTTGTTATCTAAATATAATATAATTTTATTATTTTTACACGCGACAAACATAAAGTCATCGGTAGCGATACACGTAGATCGGTTTAAAAAAAAAAAAAGAAAGATATTTCGACGACAAAAATCTTGAGTTGAAATGAAAGTTGTTCGAAGAAAGAGATTTGTTAAGAAACATCCTTGGCTTCTGGTACCCGATGATAAGAACATAAAGCGTGCAGCGGGAGACTTTATACCTCCATTTACTTGCGCGATAAAGCTTGTAGAAACGAGTAGATACAACTTGAAGCAACACAACAATATTCACAAAAAGAAAAAGACGATAGTTGAACGAGCAAACGAGCGGCGGTCGAACGTACCGTGCAGTAGGGGGAGGGAAGGGGAAGAACACGTTGACGCGAAAGCACCGGTGCCATCCTGTCATGTACAGCAATAAATTAATGGCCGGTCATCATTGTACTCATATACGCTTGTTGTACCCCATACCGACACATCGTAACGCATCATTAATCTTCTCATTATAAATGCGCGCCACTGCTTTACCGCAGCCTGACAGTCCAACGAAATAAATGACCGTGCATTACGTTTGTACTTTCATTTTATATTTAAAATGACCTCCCAGTCTCCTTTCATTCTTCTTCTTCATCTTCTTCTTCTTCTTCTCTCTTTTACATACACTCTAACTCTATCTTCTTCTTTCTTTCTTATTTTATCACACACATACACATATGCTATAAATCTATCGGTTCTTCACTTCTTCTCATCATCTTACTCTTTCCCTTGAACATCTCCCCAGGAGACAAATTACCCATTTGCATAATGCTGTTATTTATTAATGATCGTGATACCTGGTACTTCTGATTCTACATAAATACTCACCTGCGGCGTTGACCAATCGACAGCCTTCTAATACAATCTCTCCGATTGTCGCGATACACAAGTTGGACGTACGCGCGGGCAACCATTGAAACGCACCGTAAAAGCATACATATATCGGCGCATATCGCCTAATCATGGAACTCGTTTCGTTTCACGACTTAACCCGATCCACACGTTCTCAAAGGAGAATTTAATTAAAATTATAATACAACTTGTGGTGATGATGATGGTGGTGGTGGTATATCGTGTCGGTGAAACGTTTCACGATCGAAATTTAGTACCTCCCTTTTCCGTTATTAAATGGAACTCGAGATTACGATATTAAATAGAAAGAGTGGAAGGATGGGGGAAGGGGGAAAAGACCACACAACGATTTGACGTCAATAGGTCGATTGATTGATTCGTATTTAACAATCAATTCTTTTTTGACATACGTAATTTTTATAATAGAAAAATAACATCACACACACACACATATATATATATATATATACTACTCTTATATTAATTAAACAAATACTTCAAAAAGATTGATTTTTATCGACGTACTTTCTTAACCCTTACGAAAGAACAATCATTAACTTCTACATATTTACATTGAAACGTACGTTTAAATAGGGATCAACAACGAAACGTATGATTCAGTTTTACGTAGCGCGTAAAACGAAGATAAATGCAAACTATATTCTTGTCCATTTTATGTTGGCCTAAGGGAAGATATAACGGGCGATAGATCACGCCTGTATCAAGTTAACGAGCGTACTCTGTAATTAAGGGAATATTCGTTCTATTAAAATAATCGTAATTTACGTTGTCTGTTGTCTTTCTCTCTCTCTCTCTCTCTCTCTCTCTCTCTCATTATTTTTTTTATTTCCCGTTTCTTTCTTTCGCAAAGCGATCGGAGATAGAGAAAAAAAGAAAAAAGCAGAGCTATCGTTATTACCGAGAGCATAAAGCCGTAAGACAATAATTAAGTGGTAAGGTACATAGATATTATTAAATCAAGTAAGTCCCAGTATACGAGAATACCACAAAGATGAATATTTAAATATATAATATGAATTATGGTGTAGGAAGATGCAAATGAGAGCTTGGTTATTCTTACTTGAGACTTCCAATGCTTCATTTCATTTCATTTCATTTCATTTACTTCAGAAAAAAAGGTAAAAAGAGAAAAAAATATAATAATTAATTGCTTGCAATCGAAGTGCATTAAGAAACGATGTTACCAAGTCGTTTATTTAAATTTGCATTGGATTGATGCACCCCCCCCCCCTATTTCTGTTTCTTTATACTGTTCATTCAAACACCTTTTACATTTTGTCTCTGTTTTATTTGTTCTTCCATTTAATTTCTCTTTTCTTTCTATTGAAATCATTTTAACAGGAATCTTCTTGCTATCAAGCATCTAACAGTCAAGTTTTCTCTTATGGATACGTTCGCATTTTCCATCGAACGATGACCATGCGGGCGATTACCCAGCTAGTAAAAGAAAAAGTTTGATGGATAGTAAAACGTTTGACGAGCCTAAGAAGAAACGTCTTATTAATGCGAATCGAAATGTCCTTTCTATTGATTTTTTTTTGTCTTACCTCTTTATCTTTATTTTGTTTTGTTGTTGTTGAAGAAATGCATTATTGTAATTTGAAAATCTTACGAAAACGTTTACTTAATTTGGTACTTACGTATTAACGCCACCGCAGCAAAAATTCCGCTAATGCGCCAATAAAGAGCAATCTTGTTGTTCGCACACAACAATCTTGTTGTTTACACACAGTAACCGTAAGGGTTGCGTCAGGGTTTCGTCAGGGTTATGGCGACAGCATCAGGTGAAAGAAAATAGAGACTGTTTTGAATCTATATTAAATTATATATCGGTCCATTTTCCACCGAAATCCGATTGTGTGACTACTTTTTATAAATAAAATGTTTTGAATTTTGAAAGTGTTTCGATTTTAAATAAAGTTTTTTATTCTATGATTTGTCGCAACAATTTAAGGTGTAGATTGGCGCATTAGCGGAATTTTGCTGCGGTAGCGTTAATACGTAAGTACCCTTAATTTTATTCGCGAAGTCGTGTAAATTATAAGATTTTATAATGAGTAGTTGACAAAAAAAATGTTTTTAATTTGGTAAAACAACTTTTGAGATAATCTATAGATACTTCTATTTATTTTTTCTACCACACTATTTTTTGTATATTTTTTTGCAAAACGTCAAACCTTAAAGTGGATTGTCATTAGCCTGATAATAAGATTCAAAGTGACAAAACAATTTACTTACTAACGTCAAATAAGATTAATCGTAACGAATATATTAAGAAAACTAACTCTTCACGTTTTAACATTCAACGATAACGAAGAAAAGAAAAGGAATGAAATCTAGATAAAAGACAAACCCATTAAAAAATCATTATGAGCGTATTCAAATCTTGACGGAATTCGTCCAATTAGGATGATCGATTCAATCTCGTTAAATAATAATAATACCAAATGGAACGAACGTCTTGCAAAAAAAAAAAAAAAGAAAAAAAAACACTTCAAAAATAAAAAAATAAAATACTTAAAGAAACAATTCACCTATTCGTTATGAACGTGAAACGTAAAGGTGTTCTTTAAAACGCTTTGTTTCTTCTTCGGTTATAAAACTCAGCAGAGGTTACCGACACGTTTATTATAATAAGTTAACACGTCGTTGATTCGATAAACATCGACGAAACGTTCTGTGTGTATTCGAGACAAGCCCTGTAAAAGATAACTGGATATGATATAACTATACTCGTGGATAACGCACGAGTAAGAACGACAGTAATGATTTATTAACGACGTTTCGTTATTAACTACTTACATTAATCGTTATTTATACCTCGTTTATATACTTCGATCCCATATTTAAAAATCGATTACGCAAATAGATTTTATGAAATAAATCCTATCTTCCATTTTTCTCTTCCCATCCCACCCCTCTATTTTTTTTCAATTTTTATTTTTCGATCTTGAGATAAACTTTTTATCTCATAATTATTCATAAGGAAGTATTATCATTCGAATGATCGATTACTATTTTACAAATGATATATGTACGTGATTATTACTATGTAGATTGTTTCGCTAATTGATCTGAGAGTTTTTTCTTTTTTATTTTTAACTTTTTTTATTGTTTTTTTTTTTTTTTGAAATAAACAAGTGTTCCAAGAGAGAGATAAAATTATATAACATGCAAATATATAATCAAGTTATTCGTAACGATCAACTAAAGATTCGATTGATTTCTTGATTAAAAAAGACACATACACGTAGTCAACTTATTATTTAAACATTAAGAACAATTTATTCAGTTAAAATAACTCGTAGCAAATACACAAAGGAATAGTTATTTTAAGATACATTTATGCAAGCAAAGTAAAGATCAACAACGTTTGATTTCTGATCCAACGAATGTGATGCATTATCGTGTTGATTTCAAGAATCAACATTAAATGTAACAGTATATACATATATACTTTCCTAAAACACGGACAACAGAGTTTATCCTACGTTTTACTACGTTTACTTTGTCTTCTAATCCATTAATATATAACATTATCGAATAACTATTATTTTATACAATTCCATTTCTGATTAAACTATTTGCAAATACATTGAACGTATGTTAAATGCATTTCAAATGTTTGCCTCTCATTAAATCGATTTATTGCATAGTATTACATACCTTTTAAAATCACCTGCCGACGTATTCGATCGTTATTTTATACGTTTGTTGAAAGAAGCGATAACGTGTTTATTCGACGATATTACCTTTTTCAGATGGAATAAAATCGATTCAATATGAACAACGGTGTATATAATTTTGTTATCGTCAAAGTATCGTCGTCTTGTATAACTCTATAAAAAAGAATTTCACGTCGTCAGGTGCACGTTTATCATCACATTTAAGAACGGTGGTCGTCTTTTCCTGAGAATATTCCCCCATTCCCTCTCTTCCCCTCTCCCCAATATAAGAAGAGTGTATTCCACAGAAAGATAAACTCCCCCCAATCGTAATTTTCTTCGTCAACTCGAAGCCGGATGTTTGCAAAAGAACGCGCCGAGCTAAAGTCTGAGCTAAAGTTTACGCCCCTCATAAAGTTCTACCACCGATTCATAAAGGTGAATGGTACCTGGGATGGCTTGCTAGGGAGAAAAACAATTTCCGGTAAAGCGAGGACTTAAGTAGTCGTGTTTATGAGGCGTCGTCGTGTGATGTTATGAAAAAGGATACGCGCCACTTTCTATATTTCTTTTCGAAAGAGAAGATCCTTTCGACAAAATTTATCACCAGTTCGATATTACAGTTTCTAGAGTATGTGTTCTCACGTTATTATATATATATATATTTAATTTATTTCAATTTATTCATTAAAATCAACGTCGTCTTTTTTTTATCACGATATTATGATGATTATTATAACAAATCGAAAATAAATAATCGTTGTTGGATAAATGGCAGATTTGAATTTTCATTCTGGAAAATAATCGATTACTATTCATTTAACACGATTAATTAGATAGTATAATCCTACGAAGTGAAGATAAATCAATGCTCATATATCTCTAGTTTTATCGCACACGTTACATGCATATATGTATACATGTATCGTAACGTCTAATAAATGATAGTCGATAAAAAGAAATATTGATACATAAATCTAAGCTTTTTTCTCTCCTCTTACTATATACGCGTCAACTAAAATTAGATACAAAATGAGAATTTCTCGCGTTGCAGAAGAAGATGCACGATGTTTCGAATTTTTCTCTCTTAGGGTTTTTATTTTGTTTCGTTTTTTTTTTTTTCTTTTTCTATTTCTTTTCCCCTCTTTCGCTGTATCTTTTCTCGTTTCAATTAAAACGAAGCGTCGACGAAGCGCAGCAAATTAGGGTACTCAGTGCGGAAAGACACGATAGTCGTCAGTCGAGATAAATTCCTGATGCACACACACTGTTAGGAAACCAGTTGGCCAGAATAAACGTACCGACCATTATTGGCGGCATGCCAGAGTACCTATCCTCGTGAGCATCGGTCTTTTCATCGCAACACGCTTTGAACGAGGCGGATAGATTGATGCATACCTTAAAAGACGGGGACGAGTGATCCGAATGATTTGAATACTCCTAATGCAAGGCGTGATTGAAATTTTCGCAACCTTAATCGTTGGCGAACATTTGACGAGCGTTCTCGCCATTTCAAAGTCGTTTCTCCCTTCTTCTTTTACATTCAACACACAAAGGAAACAGGAAAATACTGTTATATACAATTTCAAACTAATCGATTTGACTTATCTTATTCTAATTTTATTTCTTATTCTTTAAAATGTATAAAAAAATTGTATCCAATATGTTGTTTTTTTAAATTATAAACAAATAACCATTTCTTATGCGTTCGAAAACCAATCAAGTTATTTGAACGGTGAAAATATTTGATTATAAGAGCTATCGGTTTACAAGGGACAAGAATAACGTCGTAGGTAATTTGAGGTGGATCGAAGAGAAATGTGGGTTAGTAACATCGAGTATGCTCCTTCAGCAGTAGCAGCAGCAGCAGCAGCAGCAGCAGCAGCAGCAAATCCAGCTAGTTCGGCGAAACGTCGAGTAGCGACAACTAATAAATTCTAATTTAAAATCAGTGTCGCAAGAGAAGGTTCTTCTAAGAGCGGGCCATTTCTCAGTGTGTTACTCGTGCAGCTCATTCGTTTCACCGTCCCGAACCGGCGTAGCCGTCGTTCCTGACACCGTGATAAACAGCCGCCTCTGTCGTAAGTCAAGTCGGTATAAAATCTCGGACATTACTCGTTCTAGAGAGAGAGTTTACTAAGTTGGAACAACTTGACAGGGCGGATATAGTTAGCGTTAGATCTTAAGCAGCAGCACCACCAATACCAGCACCACCACCACCACCGTCCGTCTCCTTTCATTCGTTATTCTTCAAATTCCACGTCAATGGTATTCGACTTTTGTTAGAGTAATAAAATCGTGCTCCTGCTTATTTTTCCTCCCTTCTTTTAAAAAAAAAAAAACGTTTAGGGAGTCAAGCTACGTCTCGTAAACCATCCAATTCTAATGAAGTAGACGATAATGTAAATTACTCGGAACGAAACTACCCAAAGGAGTCTTCTTTTTCTCTTTCTCTTTACTCGATCTCACTGGAGAAGAGGAGAAAATTAAAATCCGTATTTCTATCGAACGCGAAGAGACTTAAGAATTGATTAAATTACACTTGGTAATACAGCTGCTACCGTGATTCGAAATTTGTCCGTTTACCGACACGTAATCCGTTCCAAGAGATCGATAAGAGAGTGAGTTACACGAGTTGCTTGTAAATGAGTTGAGATATCGATCAGGATCTTAAAGAAGTATATATAAGACTCATCCAAGTGACGGTAGGAAGAGAGATAACGTACTTAGAAAAGGAAATATACTGTTTTCGCACGCGAAGAAAATACATATAACACCATCCTACGTCTGAAGATGAGAACAAAAACGCGTTTGTTTAGCAACGATATTATTCGTTCAATTTGGAAAAAATATGTACAACAAAGTTTACTCTTAGGTGCAGGACACATAACGTCGGCTATGGCAGCAGTCATAAAATCTTTAAAATGCAAAGCTACAATGAAATTGTGGGCACAAATGTAACCCTCTGGTAAGGTTAATCTGGCGAGAGCATCGCGACGCCTGGCTAATGGCACGTCCGACGGTTGCGTGCCAGCATTTTCAGCCAAGCAGTCGTCGAGCATCCGTCCTGTTCAGAAGAGGGAAGGAGGCTCAGCCAGCCGGCTGAGTGATGAAGTGAGTGTAGAGTGAGGCCTATTTTTGTGCTTACCGACAAACAGCCTCGTAGATCTCATGACACGTCGTTAGAAGCCCACGAAAATACATTCGATGTTACTCCAAAGTGCTTAGAGATATCCGGAGAGAAATAGAGAAAGTGTGTATCGTGTCTTTGTTAGTTTATTCCAAGAAACAATAAAGTCTTCTCAATCTTTTTCCTACTCTCTGGGGGTAGGATTTACCTATAGGATTTATACTTACAACCTTTCTATCGTTGTAATCGTTCGTGCAAACGTTCAATATACAATACAAACGAACCTTAACGTAACCGTGATATATCGTTAACTTAACTTTGTTACCAATAGGGATAAATCGTTTGGAAACTATACGGAACGGAACGGTCTTAATCGAATCTCGTTAATCTTAAGTTTTCACATAGATTAAACGTCTCTATTTGGACTAACGACAGCTTTTCTAACGATTATCAAAGTCGCCTTAGCACTTTGAATTCGTGCGATATTCAATTACGTCAACTACGTTCGTTGCGAAACGAAGCAAAGTCTCAAAATTAGGTGGCATCTTCGCGACCGATACGAATGCAGGAGAATTCGAATATGTGAAATCGTGTCTAACGAGCTCTAGGGATTTTCTAGCTGCAAAAGTAGCCTGCAAATGGTGGCAAATGATCACTGCGCTTGTACAAGTCTAATGGAACTAGAATTATCCAGTATGTGCGTTGTAATCTCTTTCATCTGTAAGCATTGCGCCAAGTTATTCCTATAACGTCGTGGAAAAACGGTATTTTGCTTAGCTCGTGTTACTCCGGACGCCTCCTGTTAGACGATATTCTTCCATCGTGAAAATAAATATGATTAAACCACAAAACGTGTCTTAGTAAAATGAACAAAGTAAACCCCCATTACCGATTGTAATACTTATAATGAGATAACATTCATATTCAAAAAATTTAACTCTTTCTATTATTTTTAAACTCAAAATTATTCGCTATTTTCTTTCATATTATCACGTTCATAGGGTTGTACCCACGTAACAACGATAAATTTCTACGAATGGATATAGACGAAAAATGTCGTTCAAAGATGACCAACCAAAATTCGAAAATTATTCGAATCTTTTATCGAGCACAACCTTTCGAAATCTATCACTTAAATAAAATGATGTAACGATAAAAATGATAAGAAACATAATCTTCATTTAATTGGACTATTGTAAAAAGAAAAAAGAAAATTTTTTTAAGCTGGTAGAACGAAAGGATTAAAAATTTTACCAAGAAACAAAAATACCCTAAATGCTTAATCTATGAAAGATATGAAAAAGGAAAGGATTTGGAGGATATGACTAGGAATAGGACGTACACTCTATATCAAGTTTTACATTGACTCTCCCCTTTCGTGACAGTTTACCACCGTGCTGCTGCATGCTATTCGTAGATGTTCATTTTACAAAATTATTGCCAACAGCTGTAGAATTTTTTTTTTCGATCGTTCCTCCGTTCGCTCTCCGAAAATTATCGTCCACCACCAGGCAAACACTTTACGACGAAGACACGAGCATAACCTTTTCTTCCGATCGAGGATTCTCTTTTATAAGTGTACACATAGTTGCATATGTAGATTTACATAGATATAAGTTGGAATATCTATCTGTGTGTACGTACTATCCATGTGTATGCATGTATGTATTCACATACGCTTACTTTTCCTTCACGATGGCAGGAGAAACTAATGATAAACACGATTCTTTGCAGCCATAAAGGGAAATTAATGTTCTGGATGGTAATGGTAAATGGGGTGGAAAGAAGACAAGAAATCGTAAGATAAACGACATCGGGATGTGCCGAAGGCTGGCATCTTTTATCGACGAAAAAGAAACGAAAAGAACAAAAAAGGTAAGAGTGTGAGAAGATATCGAAATTTGGTGTTAACTTTTGACCTTGGCTTCAAAAGGTCACTCCGTAGATAATCTTAAAGGTTTTACTTTGCTAACAGTTTTATTCGACAATTCGTCTTGTTTTAATAGGATAACAGAAAAGAAGTTTTATGCTTAGATGCATTCAGTTTATATATAAGTAAAGTGGTAACTATATATATATATATAAATGACTTCTTAAATGGGGATAAGCATTTAACTAGGATGCGTTTAACTTGCACATTTTTTTATTCTAAAGAAGCAAGTTCGTAAATGAGAATGAAATTTGAATCGATCGTAAAAGATGAAGGGTGGGAGGTTGGGGGGTTCTCTTCTATACAGTGAAAGGAAATGCACGAGGAAGCGATCGCGGATGATGAACGATCGAGTCGAGAGAAAATAAAGTGGTAGAACGTAGAACGGAGGAACGTCGATGGAAAGCATTCCCATCTATCAAGCCCATCCCCGATAATCATCGGTTGCCCGATCGAACACTCGAGTAGAAACAAAATCTTGTGAAACGACTAAAAAATGAGATCAACGTGTATTCCCCATCCTACCAGTCCTCCCACCTCTTCATTTCTTGCCTCTTTTTCTCATTTACTCTCTTTAAACGCTTCTTCATCTTCTTTTTCTTCTTCTTGTAACGATTAGCAAATTGAGAATATCGATGATGAGATGATATAAGAGATAGGAGATAATGATATTGAAAGTGTAGCACTCTGCTTTGAAACGTATTTAACGCACTATATTTATCGAGATGGATGGTGTAACTTTGTTAATTTTCTTTCCCATTTTTTTATTACTTATTCAAATACTTATTTATTATTAACATATTGAAAATAACGTGTAAAGTATATGGTAACGAATGGTATATTACTAAAATAATTCACGTTGAACTAAGCTTTGCAACATGATGGCAAATTTTATATCAAATTTTTTTCTTGTAACTCCATCAAAATTATTGAATATATTTATATATGAGCATCTGTTAAAGATATGCTAATACATATATACGTAATATTATATCAAGAATTTAAAAGCAAGGTTAAGGTGACGTTAATAGTAGACATCTTACTACGATAAAAGTAGTTATCATATCTTCGATCGTCAGACAAATTGGACATGGCAAGATGTTGTAGTCTACTCGTATTTAACTTGATAATAATCAAAAAGTAGATGACCATGTTGGAAATAAAAAAGAAAAATATATGTTACGGTCAATTTAAAGAATCCGGTGATTGTATAGAACCCCTTCTGTCTTTGTGCTAAGAAAGAAAAAGAATAATTATTTAACTTTGTGAGTAACTTTTTTACACACTTACAAATATATTTCTTTTCGAATTAACACAGTAGATAAGTGTAAAAGCTAGAAATGAATTAAATAGTTCATTAAGGTGAATTTTGCTGTTGTTGTTATTCATTCTCTCTTTTCTATCTTTTTCTCAGCGTATTTTCTACCATCCAAATTAATACATCTTACCGTAACAGCGTACGAAGAGAAACAGAGGTACCATCATTTATCACCTCTAAAGGTGTGTACTCGTATGTACCGGTATTATACGATCGTACCTAGAGAAAGAGAGAGAGAGAGAGAGAACGAAGCATATATCCCGTTAAAGTACGTGAAATCCAAGTGCTTTCAACTCCACCGCAGCCCACGACCATAACTCAAAGCGCTCGTCAGCTACGCTACATAGGAGTTAGAAAAATTTCATGGCTGACATCACCGCAACGCCGAGCTTTATATTTTACGCCATCTGTAAGAGGGAGTCTACGATCTCTAACAATCTCACTTTTGGATGCCCCTATTAATGAGTATATTATATTCGAGCGAGTGAACACGTTTTCACATACACATACAAGTTCATTATTCGTACATTGTATGCTATTATAAAGAAGATTCTACGATTCTTTCAAGTAATAACAAAGAACAAATATACATCATGATCATTTATAATAGATAATGAAATGCTTCTGCTTCATCTACTATCGATAAAATGATTCTTAAATGCATCTATATTTTTCTAATTATCAAATAACTGTCTTGATCTCTTTTAAAGTTATCTCCAAACGAATGAATAACAGTACTGAACAAAAAATTATGAAATATTAAGTTTGCAAGATCATGAAAGCTCGCAAGAAGACATCTAACGAGCGATGATTCAAAAGGATGCAGTTATATACCAGGTGTTACGTACATGCAGATATATACTATACATATATATATCATATACTCGTACATATATAGAGGTACGTAGAAACGGAGATCAGCATACGTCGCGTATTATTTACAATTGGCGGCGATTTATGTCTCTGGGCCGGATGAGGGCAGGAAAAACAGGCAGGCTACGTCATGCAGAGGCCGAATAGAGAGAGAAAGAGAGAGACAGAGAGAGGGGTTTACAGGAGGAGGAAGAGAGAAAGAGATGAAGGGAAGTTATGGAGAGAAAGAGAGTCAAGAGCACGCGCGAACGTTCTCCACCTAGCGAAAGGGAAAGAGACGGATGAAGGAGCAATAGGTGGGGGGATTGGGATGAGAGAGAAAGAGAGCGAAAGAGAAAAAGGGGCAAGCAGAGAGAGAGAGAGAGAGAGAGAGAGAGAAAGAGAGAGAACGTGGCCGCCTTGCCAGCCAATTCCCGGCGGCCCGCTATATTTACGAGGCCCATAAAGTAGCGGGCACGGCCGCGTATATTGCCGCGTAAATATCAGCTTATGGAAATATAGAGCTCAATATCTGCCTGCCTGCCTGCTCGCCTGCCTACCTACCTGCCTGCCTGCCTGCTTGCCCTCCTGCTTGCTCTCCTGTCTGCTGGTTGCTTTGCTTGCTTGCCTGCCTGCCTGCCTGCCTGCCTAGTCGATGCGTTTCGTTGCTTTTCTTCTCTCTTCCCACATTCGATGGCCGTCCCTGGAATCGAGATAGTTTTTCGCCTAGCTCGTTCATATTCGCCTATCTCACTCTGGAAAATAATCCTTCGTGTTAGCTCGCGAGAGTTTCCGTTTTTAAAAGGACGTATGATTTAGGTGCCACTCTCTTTTTCTTTCTCTCTCTCTCTCTCTCTCTCTCTCTCTATCTTTCCCTGACGTGAGCTGGTCCGAGATAAAGATAAAGGATAACCCGTTTGGTACGGGTTCCCTACATTAAATGTCGTACGCGTACGCACGCATCGTAAATTTCGCAAATCTTCGATAAACGCCGGTGGTGGTACGGCCCGTCTTGCAAAAGAGAGCCATGGAATGCTCGTTAAATTAAATCGCCGCGGATAAGCCAACGTTGTGTTCGAACGAGTTATGATAATTCGTTTTGCTGCGGCAAATACAGCCGCCGATACAACCAACCAACCAACCGATCTCCCCCTCTTTGATCAAAGCCAAAGCGTTACGTAAGATTTTCAGATGCAAAATGGAGGATGAATCTGCAGATTGGAATCTGTCATCGATAGTCGACATGAGTGCGATATCATTTCCATTCATATATGTATACGTATATTTATGTATGTATGTATGTATTCCACACGTGATGTGTGCACCGTTTGTAAGCATCCATTCGCATACCAAAGATTGCTGCTCAGGATGCGGCTAGTAATTTAATTACGAATCGATGATAAGTGCGAGATATCGACGGGAGTTAAATCGCCACAGGTAAAAGACGTCGTGAATTATCTTCGATCGAATCAGAGGTATGGATTTATTAAGGTGTACGAAAGCTCTCGCGGCGATTATAATTAATGCGCTACTCGTTCGAAGAATTATCATGCGCTAGTTTTACTACCTTACTATACTTGTCTCTATCTCTCTTTCTCTCATTCATTTCTTACATTTCTTCTTAATCTTTCAACTTTTCTAAGATTCTCGAACGTATAGAACCGGTTACTTATTGCAAAACGAAATATTTTATGCTTTATTATTGAAGACTACTACTTCGTTAAATGTTTATTACTTTACTTAGAGGTTTATACTAATCGTTTAAAAAAATCTTTACGACAACGCACTATGACGTTAAATATTAATTAAAAATCTACGAATAAGTGTAGAAGCTAAAGAAGAACACACCGTTCTTTTATGGTATATACCTTACCTGGTTTCTCTTCGATTCATAAGACAAACGATCATGAAATTTGCCGTATCAAGAGACAGTGTAACTACGTTACATCGAGACAAGGCCAATGAAATGCACGATCGCATGAAATCAGTCGTACTGTACCGAAGGATTTGCGGTGTACGCATACTCGAGCAGTTTCTAACAAAAGACAGAGAGAGAGAGAAAGACAAGTAGACAGACGGATAGACGAACAGACGGATAGACGGACAGACAGATAGATTGGGAAGAGAGAGAGAGAGAGAGAGAGAGAGAGAGTGACGAACGAACGGAGGTAGTACATACGGTTTGCGAGTCCAGCGCTTGGGTGACCGAGAAGAACTAGATGAGGACGCCTGTCGCTGGCTGACACCATTAGGGTGGCCATCCGTCACCATTAACACAGATGTCCGTGTGTTTCCGCGAACATCGCATTAATCACACCTATCCACATAAATTTCCTGACGGCGCGAACCGAGCAGCGAAAGCCGAGCGAGCACGCCCTGACACCTTAATGGATGATAAATCAGAAATTCATTAATGGAGAAGGGCACCGACGACGACGCCGACGTATTTACCAAATTGAATTCGATGCAAGCAAATGGTTGTATTTTAATTTCACTACGGTCCTTCACTACGGTAACGTAGAGAGAAAGAGAGAGAGAGAGAGTGAGTACATTTCTTTCATTCCTTTTTTTTTAAACTATCTCGAGAGTGGCATCTTTAAAAATATCTTTATTCTCTTAACACGACAACTCCCTATGTCTCAGGGGGGGATCATGGTTATTATTAGCATTAGAAAAGCTTGTGGAACGATGTACGAAGACAAAGGAGATAAAACGTGTGGTGTGAGTCAGAATTTACATCTAAACGTTTCTTGGAAGCGTTTCTTGGATGATAATGAATCAGTTGGTTCGTTCGTTCGTTCGTTCGCTTAAAGTATTATACTAGAAACAACGATGATGGTAAGTAACAACGAAACAATATACACTTAACTCGAACATTTACGAGAAAATAAAAAATGTTTATCGAACTACAAACACAAAGGCTTGAAAATATTTGCAATTCATTTTGGAAAATATCATGATAGTGCAAACGTTGAAGCATGTTGCAGCGCATAAGTTTTATACTAACGATAATAGGTAGTCCTTAGTAACAGTATTCTGATTGAATGTCTGGCATATATTTCCCCAGCGTGTTGTCGAGTAACCTGCTTTGAGTAGGAATTTGCAGAAGGTGTAACGAGTACCTTCCCACGGCGACTATTATCCGTTACCCAAAATTAAACCCCTCTCACACGAACTTGAAATCCCAGACGTTATTACCGTACAATTGCTCATATCCACGGAAAATGCATTCGTCCCGTATCTTCTCGAAAGAAACTTCGTTAAACTTCTAAACTGATGCACACGGAAAGAATCATTTGAACTCTTTTTAAAGGAAAGAAATAAAAAATGAAATACATATTTATAAGGGAAGTTCTCGTTAATGAAAACGTTATTATTTATAACAAACAACTTTAGCAAGATATTCATTGCTAAATTAACCGACATCGACCTATCTCATTTACATCATCTACGAGGATAAAATATCTCTCTTTTTGTTACAATTTTCACGAGTGTTCTATCTAACCACGCGTGAGATATATTCTTGTATGCATAATGTATGTGGGTCAGCGCATAAACAAGTTTGTACGCATCAACAACCGACTATAAAGCTTTAATGTGGGCTCCCTAGTACATTTGCTAGGAAATGATGTAACCCGTTGCGAGAGACGTGAGAATTTATATGAGCAAGAACGAGAGAGAGAAAGAAACTTGCAGAAGGTAAGGAAAGGCGAAGCAAAAGCAAAAGCCTAACAGAGTAAGAGAGTAAGTGAGAGAGAGAGAGAGAGAGAGAGAGAGAAATAAAGAGAAAGGAAGAAGAAATGAGGACCAGGTGAGGCGGACAACCGGTGGTAATGGAGTCGAGAGCTGACTGTAAATAATGCGGCTTATTGTTAAATCGCCGCGGTCCCAGCATCATTAACTCTATCGCAAATCTCACAGGCGCAGCGGGTGTCATGGTAACTCTTACCTCGAGTGCGTATGCGTGTTGCGGGCACAATGCTGGCTAATGATGCCTCCAAGGCGGTACGTAGTCAAACGGACACGAAGAAAGACGGAGAGAGATGGAAGACGAAAGAAGAAAGGAAAACAGTTGGATAAACGGGAATGAAAATCAAAAAAGGATAGAAAAAGAATCGGTGTAGACTAAAGTAAATACAAACACGGTGAAACAAAAGATAGGTAGGTAGTAGGGTGATAAAGAAGAACGCGAAAAAGAGAGGTTGTTGAGAGACATATAGAAACAAAGGTGTAGAGAAATAAATAAGAGGAAGAGTTAGGCGAGACGTAAAATAAAAGGAACGAAAGGAAACTCTCGGTTCTCATATTATCGAAAGGTCCGTCAGGAGGAGCTTGATTATTATGTACTTTTGTCTCTCTCTCATTCCTTTTATATTGCGAGCTTGGTGATATGCCAGCGTCGGTGGTACCTTGTATCGAACAAATAGTCGTGCCGACCGTCATGGATATAACAAAGGCCGCCGCAGGGAATGACCCTTCATCACCCGTCAATGGTACTACTACTCCCTCTAGAAAGACCTCTTTCCTTCTCTCTTTTTATCTTCATCTTTTACACTCGAAGCTAAAGCGAAGCTTCTCTTCGTCTACCATGTATATATATATTTTCTCTTTCTCGTAACAGCTCTCCCATCCGTCTATTTACATCTCTCTCCTTCTCTTTTCTTTGACCGCACGTAGCACTACTTAACGTGTCTCACACTGTGAAAGCGCACTTCGTGCTAATGAACATCTTAATATTCACGTCAAGCTCTTCCATCTTTCCGAGCGTATAACACCTGCCTATCGGTCCATTTCGCACATACATAAGAGACTACTATTCTTAGGCTTGGAGATTGTCACTGTCGTTTATGCCAACTACCGTCATATGCTTCAACTCTGAACGGATATATTCTAGCTTTAGAAGGAGACCAAAATGATAGGGAAGCTGTTAACCTAACAGTCGATCCAACACTTTAGGGATTTCTTTCGATCGTAACGCAAATAAACGTTGTCGGTTCTGGTCCCTGTCATAATTCATATAAATAGTCAAGTTTTTCCCCTTTTCTTTCTGTCTTACTTTCTTTTCTTTCCAAAATCCTTACTAACATTTAAACTCATAGACCTATAAAATCACCCTTCGCGATTTAACTTATTCTCCAAAAGAAATCGGATCGTTTTACAGGGAAGAAGAAAAAAAAAATAGAAGAATCTGAAAGAAGTGATGTCTTTTATGGCTGGCACAGGGTAGAAAATCGAAAAACTTTCGACTCTCGGGAATCATAGCGATAAGTGTGATCGATAAAGGCCGTTGATATGTGAACGACACACCGGCATCACACGGAATCGTGCTCTGGAGATATTTTTGCAACGTTGCGATCGTCATTTCGTGTTATAGCAGAGGAACGTTGTTTTTTTCGAACTCGATACGAATTTTGAAAATTATTTTATCGTATACAGTTAAACGATAATATTAATAAAATATGAATTACACGACATGCAAATGAAATGAAGCATATTCGTAAATAACAAGATACTTAATTTAAAAAGTAATAATAATGTGATAGTTTTCCAAGGAAACATTTGCGTGAATGTAACATTTGGAGAATAGTCTTTTCCCGTTTTCTTAATAAAAAGCCGGAGGCAACATGATAGGACATCTGTCCATTATGGAGAAAAGCCAAGAGCTTTGGCTCGGAGGATCATTTCCCTGATGAGTGGCGATCAGTTTCGTGGAACCGGTCCTGTATTCGCTTTATTCCGTTGGCATTGATCAGCCACTGCCGCCACTACCGCACTGTGTGCTCTTATCTAACTCAATCCAATTCGAAAGTCGAAGAAATTCCAACGTAAGGAAGCAATATCGAGCGATTTTATCTGAATGGCATTCTCTCGGTGGTATATAACCTGGGCATTTAAATAAATCCTCCAATAAACTAATGTCAATATATCTTTCTTTCTCTTTCTCTCTCTCTCGATGAAAACGAGAAATACTTGTTAACATTTTTACCAAAATAAAAATGAGAAACGAATTTGTTTGAAGTCATGAAAATAAACTTTCATTTCTGCCAAGTCTATTTCTCGTTCTCAAAAAAGAAAAAGAAATATGACCACTCGTTAGCTTTCATTTGAATTTTTACAATAACTCAAACAATGTAACTTAACATTTAATAATTCGTTGTAGGGGTAAGTTCTAATAGGGTAAACGGCTTAAGAAACTCGATGTTATTAATATATCGTGTTGGAGGAAAACGTCCAGCAGGTCATTCCAAAGAATTAAGGGAATGGTATCATTTGGCAAAGTTATACCGTTATATTTGGCCGACATGTAGCGTCGTTTTGCCGATATTACTTTGGTGGCCGATGTACTCGCGCCTTCTTTTATCTCTTTCTCTCTCAAACTACCAACTGGCGCCCTCTTTTCCCGACGAATACTACGACGACGACGACGAAGTCCGCCATATACTCCTCCAACGCCCTTCGAAAAAAGTGCTTCTGCGCCGCGCACTGTAAAGGACAGCGAGAGAAAAAAAGTAAACGGTGGAGACGATGTTAAAGAGAGGTCTCCGGGAAAAAGAGCAACCGCAATTTCGCCGCACAATCGTGTTTCTACCGGCGTAAAGAGAGATGAAAAGAGAGAAATCTGGGGGGGGGGGGAGAAAGAAGAAAACATAAAGAAAGAGAGAAAGAGAGAGAAAGGAAAAGGATGGGGGTAGTTTTTGCCACGGTCAACGCTGACCGCAGCACTGGACACAGCAATACCGAGTTCCTCCCGGTTTGGCATTTTACGGAGCCATTCGAACAAGATGGTGCGTGATAATGGCGCCTTATAGAGGAAAAGCAATTTCTACCCGCAGAAACGTGGAGCTTGAAGCAGCTAGCTCTCGCACTCCTGCTGTTACTGCTGCTGCTAGTGCTGCTACTGTTACTACTACTACTACTACTACTATTTCTACTACTTGGCTACCTACCACCACACACAGTATGTTCGGCTTAGACTTTCGGCATGCCGCTGCTATTATGTCAATTCGCGCTCTCTTCGAACTAACGACGAATACGAGGATCGTTTAGACCACGACCACGCCTTTAATAAAAGGTCTGTTAGCGAAAGGATGTTCTTTTCTAAATAATCACTCTGGCTATTATGGTTCTGTTCCTTTATAGGAAACCAAAGAGTGCTTTTACACGTTTAAGAACTTACAAAATAAATTGATCATTTCTAGAAATGTAGGAGTATTCATTTATAGATAAAATATACTCATATTTAATATTATAAGAAACAACTTTAATTATATTATCGTAGAATGTTAGAGGTATATCAAAGAATTCGTTGTATCCTGGAGATTGTTGACCGTAAAACAGTGGTAGGAAGATTACAAAAAAGGGGATAAAAAATATAGAAAAAGAGAAAAAAGTTTAGACGTGTACATGTGCGGCTTTAGCGATGTTCACGAGCTTTACGAGCACAGCAGTCATGGGGTACTCGACGCACGACAGCTTTCAGCCATCGTTGTCGTCGTAGTCGTCGTTCTCGTCGTCGTCGTCGTCGTCGTCGCGTGAAAAGACCGAAGTGTAATATTTCTTTCCCACTCGACGCTGTAGGAATGACGAAGCTAGCTGTCGCTTCGTTTGCCGCCATAAATCTGGCATTTATTACGCCAGCCCGATATGTGTTTATATCCTTTATCGAAAAACGTAGATGCGTGTTGGTCCTCCTCCTCATCCTACTCCTCCTGGAAAGCGGATTAAGATTCAATGCGGATTTAGGATTATTCTATTTTTTACACGATGCATTTCTATTACAAACTACAAAGATAAAAAAGAAAAAATAACAACGAAAGGATATGATATTAAATAATACATTCTTGACATGCCATACCTCCTCGAATTGATCTGTACGATCAATAGAATACTATGATTTGTTGAATTGCTGTTGAAATTGGCTATATCTAGCCAATGACATGACCACCTTGTCTAGGTTCAATGAACTCTTCCCCATTTTTCAAATATGAAACGACATTCTATTAAATATCCTTAATGTAATAACATAAAATTTATACTAACGATCTTTTAAAAAAAAAAAAAAGAAATCTTTGATAGAAGTTAAAAGTATGGTCGATTCGTATATATCTATTTTAAGTAAATACTTTTAACAAATTTATGAGAGACAGATATAAAAGTGGTAATCAATATCCTATGTCTGTCTTCGAGAATACAAATAGTAGGAAAATTCGAATAGAACTGTTAAGGCGAAAATTACAGTCGTTTTTAAATTCATACGAACAGAAATGACAATTATTTTTTCTTTTTACAACAGCCATATTAAACGATCTATTGCGAAATAATAAAGAGACTTATTAAAAAAAGAATTTAAATCAAAACATCGACAGAATGTTCCTTATACGATCTTTTAATTAATTCTAATATTTTAATTAACATTCATATCATATTCATATTAAATAAAAAAATTAAAGAACAAGTTTTTTGTGTTTCTTCGTAATCCCAGAAACATATGGAAATAAGGTAACTGAAAACCAAAAAAATGAACGTCCATTTAGATATGATTAAATGTGACAAATATATCAAAACGCAAGGTAATAGAATTAAACCTTAGCCGACAGTTTCGATCGTTCCAAATCGTAGCTGGATACGATATCTGTAATAAAAAGGAAGAGATATAAAAAAGAGAAGTATGACGAACAGTATTATATCTCCTACTCGTCGTCTGTGGCCGATCTTTTAGCAACTCGCCGCAAGTCGCGACATTTGAAGAAATACTACGGATGAGAGAGAGAGAAAGAAAGAGAAGATAATAGAAACATGGTGCGATGGAAGAAGAAGAAGTAAAAGAAGAAGGGGGTAAAAGGTAGATAGGTAGGTAGGTGGGTAGGTAGGTAGTAGGGGGATGTAGAAGGCTACCAGATATAAATTTCCTGATATTCGACCGTTCGTGTCGTTTGAAATGGGGCAGTTTTCTCGGGACCTAATGGTTATTGCCTTTCTCGGCGGACATATTGCGTTCCATCCAATGCAATGTGTGCGGCCGATATATCAGGGCTCTTCGCTCTCTCGGGTCGTACTCTCTCATTCTCTCTTTCGAATAAGGGTAGCTAGCTAGCTGTCGGTCGGGGGCGTGGATGAGAGCGAGAGAGAGCAAGAGAGAGAGAGAGAGAGAGAGAAGGGATCGAGCCGAAAGGAGGAGGAGGGGTAAAGGATAGAAGTGGGAGAGATGTCGAGCGCGCAGTTACCGGAAAGCCTTCCACAACGGAGCAACGGCAGTCTGCCGCGTGGTGGTCGTGCCCTGCCAGACTGCAGACGGGAAGTGGCCGAGGTGTGGCCGCGGAGTTGAATTATTACAAGCTGCCCCGCCATTCATACAGGATGTATGCTACCCCAGCCCCCCATCCACCCCCTGCCCCAAACCCGCGACCGTAAATCTTCGATGCTACGTCAGCCCTCGACTTCTCGCGCAAAATCCACCCCTACACCTCCTCCTATCTCTCTTATGACCTCTTATTATCGTACGTAAGCATGAGGGGGATTTCTATGACATAACTTTGACTTATCCCACTGATCGCCCAGCCCTTAGCCGATTTTTCAATCCCCATTTTCACGAGTTTTGTGTTGCTCCTCCCCTACTTGGTTATTTTTTTCTACTCTTTCGACGATTCATTGACTGTGATTAATGATCCCTCTGGATGATTCGATTGATACTCGAGATTCCTATAAGAGAGAACGCTCAGTCATTTAAAATATCGATGGATAAGTATTTATGGTTGGAAAAATGATTGCTAACGTTGTTAGGAAAAGTAGTGATAAGATTACAATGAGGTAAAAAATGTGTTCACTTTTATGAAAATGTTCCGTGAACCGGTTACCAAGCAATCTTAAGATTATCCTAAGGAAAATCGATAAGCGACGTTTTAGGATCGTCCTTTCTCATTACGATAACGCGCTTCTGATATAAGGGAGATGAGAAGGTTAGAAATGGAAGTCTCGTTTCCGTTTTAGAGTTTGCTGCTACTACCGGGGGGCACGCTTTAAACGCGGGTACAGTCCGCGAAAAGCTTTTAAAGTCTGAAATATTCAACGAGTCCGTCGGCGTTTCCATCGGAATATACACTCTCAGAAAGCAGATCGTAGTGATAAAAATGTGGATTGAGGAAACGCGGAAAAGGACGAGAAAAGAAGTAAAGAAAGAAGGAAAGAAAGAAAGATCGTCGTTGAACCGCTCCGAAACGAGCTGTCCGGCAAAGCGGTACCAACCAGTTAGCAGATTCCAGAGATCCGGTAGCAAATGCCGTACAATCTTGAGTTCTCTCTGTTGGTGGAATAGGACAGGGTATAAGCTGTCTAAAGATGCCGAGCACGTATCGACAAGCTGGTCACCGACGCGCGCGCTCGATCCTAACCTCAAATAGAAAAAAATAAAAGAAGGAGAAAGAAGAGGTTTTTCCTTGCCGCGCTTACACACAAGCCGCCACCTTTTTCCCCACTCCTCCTCCTCCTCCTCCACCGTCTTTTCTCTATCCTCAGCCATTACTATATTCAAGCTCTTTTACAACGGTCAGCGCTCTCTGATGTTCGAACAAATCTCAACGGCGGCGACTATACTCCTCTCCTCGCGCGTACTCCAATTTAACTAAATCCTTTCCGTTTTCTCCTGCTCCTACTCTTTCCTGGCTCCTTCTTATCCTTTTCCTTTTCCTTTTCCTCTTTCCTCTTTCTGTTCCTTTAACGGCGTAACCTACCGCTTCTTCTACCTCCCTCCTTGCCCCTTTTACCGCCACGCTCGACGAGAGAGAGCCCATACGCGAAGATAAGATTGGAAAAGTTGTATGAGGGGCAACTTTAACAGCTATATAACCATTACAGTGCCGATAAAGTGGAATCTAGTGTCTTAACGGTCTGGAACGAAATTCCAGATATAGCATCGTATATTCCAATGGAGTTAAACACGACGTTCAGATACTGCTTTTCTACCCGTTCCCTCTCTCAAGCTACGCGACGGTTTATTGACCGATAGATCCCTACAATATCGGAATTCTTCCGTCGGTATCTCGCGTTACGCGCCTTTTATGAATTCTCCGTTTTCTCCCATAAAGGTTACTCTCTCTCTCTCTCTCTCTCTCTCTTCTCTCTCTCTCTTTCTGACGAACATACGTTTATCTTCAATAATTTTGCTCCATAAGATTAAGATCTCTTCTCTCAATATTTTCTTTCTTATCGTTTTAAAACCGTTATCGCTAAAGATTAGAATGTGATCATAACGTTTCCTATCTTTTTTCTATCAATAATAGAAATATCATTCTTAACATCGTTAGAATTTATTAGGGTGATATAAATTTTCAATGAAATTCTAATTTGAAAAATAATCACCTTTTAAACATTATATTGATGTAACATGAATATGTATTATAGATAGATGTTTATGCATAAACACGTATAGTAGTTGTCTATGTTATATACGTATATACCTACACTTAAGAAGACGGAAACAAAATGAGTGAATGAAAAATAAAAAGAGAGAGAGTATGGGATATGGTAAAACGTGTTTGTGCTTCGGGCTAAGCTTGCCATAACTCACCAACAGGACTGACAGCTTGCATAATACCCGCGAAATTGGTTTTATAAGACGACGCCGAGCACTGCTTCACAACAATGCCATAAACGCTCTGGGTAAATTACGATTCAGTGGCGCAAAAACCTTGGAGGGGAGAAACGTTGTATGCGTAGGTAGAACGTTATTCTCGGTGTACACTCTCTCTCACTCTCTTTCTCTCTCTCTCTCAGTCAGTCTTGGTTAAACAGAAAGAAAAAGGGAAAAGAAAAAAGAAAAATATTTAACAACGGCGCTTCTCTTCGAATATATTTGCGCAATGAGAATAGCATTCGCACATTTTATATCAATGCTATTTAACGCCTACTTCCTTTTATTTCTCTTATCATCTTATAAACGAACGAAAAAGTATCCGTAAACACTTAGACAACAGGTATCTCGAATATTCAAACTCTGAGAAACGAGTAATGATCCATATGAGTTTTACGATTTATGAATAATCAGCGAGCAATGATACGATGATAGAAACAAGAGTGAGAGAGAGAGAGAAGAAAAGTAAAATTATGATATGAAAGAAAAATGTCTTTGTTAGGAAACGTCTTCGAGTCATAGGACTTTATACCGACGAAAGACGCTGAGTTGAAATTTATAGTTTTGTGAGAGAGAGAGATAGAAAGAGTCAATGTTTTCTACGGGATGTGCTCACGTATGCTATGATTAATGGCCGTATCATAATTCCACGCAGGTGAAGTCATTCAGTGCGCTACCCTACACGTTCGAGGAGTCTTCATTCTCGTGTCACAACGAAGAATTATTATCTTTCTTTCTCTCTTTCTCTTACTATCACAGTTTTAGGAGGGATACATAAAGCATTCGCGGAAACGGTAAAAGGAAAGAACAAAAAGGATACATACACACACACACACACACGTGTGAGAGATATCCACGTTCGTTCACTTTGATTTAGCAAAGCTTGTAAATCTTACGTTTACCGCGAAAGGAATTAGATGTACAAGGCGCGAATATAAATTCGTGAATGCGATAAAACCCGTTGACCGTAGGCGACAACGAGTTCGATTAAAACGTATTGGCAGGCTTGCGTTCAACGAAATCACGCGAAACGAGATTTTACGGAGCGTGGGCGTTCAGCAATACTCTGTCATCACATTTGATACTTTTCATTTTGTAGTATACGAAAAATTAGAACGGGAATTAAATCAATACGTTCGATAAAGGATCAAAAATATAATCTATTCAACTTCTTGTATTTTAATCAATTTGTGAATACGGTCAGGATTGCAAAAAAAAAAAAGAAGAAATAAAATATTATCGTTAAAATTTTCCAATCAATTATATATGCCGATTAGATTCGAATGAAACTTTCAGGTAGATTTGTAACGAGTGATTAAAAATTGATGATTAATGAAAAGATAAACAAAAAAATGTAATAAAAATGAAATGAAAGCTTTCAAAGACGGTACACCTAAGCTTCATATCCACATAATGTAAAAGAAAAATGAAGTAGGAAAGTGGCATTCTGGTCGTAAACTCGTGAAGCTCCGAGCCAAGAGCTCTTTCTCCTTCTCTTTAGTGAGGTAGAAAAGAGGGAAAGGGAGAGAAGGAAGGAAGGTCGTATCGAAGATTACAGTCAGTCGTTATTTTGTACACGCGCGATAATCATAAAGCTCGCACAAAGAACCATTATAGTTAGGCGGGTGCGCGCGTGCGCTCGCGCTATACCGAGGAGGGTCCATCCATGGGTAGTAGAAAAGGGCACACGGTAAAACGCGTACGAAAACTGCCCGAAGATCACCCTTATACTTCGTGGTAAGTAGCGGCTATGAGTCGGTTGGATGTGCACGGGCATCGTTGTAAGTTCGCCTGCAAACGACGGAATTATTCAAATGGTTCTCGTGGTTGCAAACGGTTCCGCGTACGTTACCGTGGTGACGACAAGAGAGCGTGAGAGAGTGTGCAAATATATATATATAGATACACGTGAAACGAGCAAAATGCAAGCGCGTTCCAACACAACCGAGGATAGTAACTCTAGCGGTACAATAAAAAGAAAAAAAAAAGGCTTTTGGATATTTCTCTAGCGATAAATTGCCGTCGATATCGTGGCCAATTTCCTGAATGCGTTTAAGATGTACCCGTATCCCCCGACGTTTGCTTGCCGTACTACCGGAGTCGATAATATACGACTTGACAGTTTAGACGCGATATATTTCCTCGCCATCGGTAAAGGCTTACAGTAATACGAGCTGGAATCAACCAAAACACTTGCAAACATTTCTAAATAGTTTATAAACTTCTTCTTTTTTTTTCTTGTCCTATCATTAAGCAACTCGAAGAAAAATTAATAAATAATATGTTTTTTTTTTTTAATGCGTTCTCTCTTCTTAAATATCGCGAGCACTTTTTGTATCCGAAACATGACAGACCTTTGGAAAATTAATCGATCGCTATTCCTATATGCAATTCCAAAACCCGACAGAAATTCCAAACGTTAATGGTACGTTTGAAAACGGGTCATTCATAAAAAGAAAAAAAGAAAAAATAAAAAAGAAAAAAGAAAAAAAAGGTTGTCTGGCAGCTCGGGCCAGCGTATATTTAAATTAGAGTTCGTGTTATGAGCATGTAAAGCGACGAAGCGCAGAGTCATTACACGACCGTGCCCAGCAGTCATTATGTTCGTTCTGATTTGCTCCGCTCATTCACGATCATTCCGGCATCATGTCGATGAAAAATGAACGATCGTTCGTCCCGCGATAATGGCTATCCCACTTTATACGTGTATACGTACATACATACATATGTATATGTACTCGTATAGATAGGAACGAATCGACGCGCATCGATCCTCACGTTTCCACTTTGAACAAAACCGTTAACGTCACTCGCCGTGAATCCGCTTCAATACGTTGCACAGCTAAAATATTCTCAATGTGGTAGTTTAAAACACGTTCGTCCCTTTAGCATCTCCTGATATAGCAAAGAGAAAAGGTAACATCAATTTGAGATTCTAAACGTGCAACAAGACAAATTTTCAATATCGAAGTGAACTTAGAGAAAAAAAGAAACGGGTAGGAAGAAATGAATAGCCTAACGGTGATTTACCGAGCATCAGATTACCCTGTGCAACCCTTACATCACTAACCCCTTTAGCAATCCATGGAAAGTTGACGTATAAAGCAACGCATACGGCCGCCCACGCCGCAATAAACGAGCCAATTAATATTGTTTCCCTCGGCAGGCCTCTGCTGTCCTTGACGCCTCCCCGGTTCATCCTTGCTTACGGCTGAATAATTACGGCAACATCCGGTGGATGAAGGATCGTGATAAGTCGACATTACCGACCGACTAAACTCTAGAACAAACGATCGAAAATCAGAAGGGACGATGTTTCCTTGAGTTTTCCCTCTATACGTATACTCATGCAATAAACTTTTCCAATTGAAGTTAATCTTTAATTCATTTAATATATTTATAAACTACTTGTTTTAAAAATAAACAAACATTCACGCATTCATATTTTTGAATTTCAATCTTTTTCACGTGGACGAATTAATCTTTAGAGACGCTTTTAAAGAAAGTCTGCTAAATCGAATGACGGTAAACTGTTAAGCCCTTAGGCATTGAACCTTGTTAAAGAGATAATTAAGTCGCCTCGCAAATTTTCCTTGGCGAGACGAACTCCAGAAAGAATACCCGGCGCCTTTCTCTTTTTCATTATCCGAAATATCGGTGGTGCAGCTCACGAAATTTCGCCGTAGCCCATAACAGAAACCCTACAATCGCCGGACGGTCTTTCATAAATATTTAAATCGCTTACCCATCGGCGCTTACAATAAATCTGCCTTTATGCTCTCCAAAGGCATGCCTTAATCATAAGCATGGGCATAAAATTCAACTTGCATTAAGAAATGTTACATCGTCGTTGCCATCGTATATTAGAAAACAGTAGTCCAAGCTTTCTCGATTCTTTATAGGCCAGGTCTACGAGCAAAACCATTCGAACGATAATAGATATTTCTTTTTGCAATTAGTATAAATATACTAAATTTATTACGAAAATAAGAAGAAAAGACAATGAATCGATTAAATTGTATTACCTTTCGAAGAATCCGGAAGTATTATATAAAAAGAATAAAGTTGAAGAACTAGAATAAAAATAAAAAGAAAAAGAGGATCGTAACACGGCAGTGATTCTGGCACTCGCACCGATGTTAGTAATCTCCATCAGACTTGGCGTTGTTTTAATGCGCTGCGTGATTCTGTACCGGTCTGCTTGATGAGCCTTCCTAATAACCAGTCGCTCACACGTCTGCCCTTCTCTTCCCTTCGAACACCCTCGACATCGGGCTCGCACCACCTACACGAACCGACCCCTTCTCGACGAGCTGCGAAACTGTGGCATGTCGGCTTCGCATCAATCTTGTTAAATTACCCGCCGGGCCAGGAGTCGTTCTTTCGCTCGTGGATTGATAAATTGCCCGATCCCGTCTTCCGCAGACACGTAACGCTCGACCTCGAGACAAGAGAGCGAATCAACGAGAAAGACAGCGAGAAAGAGAGAGAACAGAGAGAGAGAGAGAGAAATAGCAAGAGAGACAATCAGAGAAAGAGAGAGAGAGTCAGGTCCGAAATGCGGCGAAGAAAATCAAATTAACGTACACGGCTTCTCTGGTTTCTGACGCTCCGGATCTCTACGGTTATCCGCATTTGAAACCACTGCCAAACTGTCCTTCAACGATCAAGACAGCTGAGTCTACGGTCGCGAGGTCGATGATAGATCGTAGCTTACTGGAAAGGCATCTATTATGGCCGTCCTACAGGATTGAGTGATTATAGGTTTTAGAACGTAACCTCCTTGCGTTCCTTTCTTCCATCAAACGTTCTTCCTTCATCACGTGGCTAACTTAATATCAAACCAACTGAAGAAGACTCAATCAATCGATTTCTTTTAATTCTACAAGAACGAAACGTGAACAAAGTCACGTTGCAGTGATTTCCATTTCTTTATTACCTCGGAAACATTAATCGTGATTTGATGGTATAACATAAAACACTTTTCATATTATTATAGCAATTTTACGTTTACATTAGATGAAACGTATCTTGGTTTCGTGAATACCCAGCTTTAATTTACGAGCTGGTATCCAACTCACGATCCACGTTATCTGCTTACCTCAGATCTCAGCATCTTACAGACTCGTCTGAGTCGGAACGCGTCCAATCGCCTTCGGCTTCACGATATGAAGATAACTATCGGCTCGTAACACCTCTTGACTGTGCCGAGAAGGAGCGTATGTGTTGCAAATAGAGAGAAGAGAGAGAGAGAGAGAGAGAGAGAGAAAGATGGGTATCCACCTAGACTTGGATCTCGGAATAAGATAGAAAGAAGGCCAACTAAGCCATTGCTGATAGCGTCTCTAAGCTCATGTGGACCGAACAGCTCGTGAAGCGCCACTGGCTAATGGTTGGTCCGCGGCTTTAACACGACAACGCAACCATGTTGAGTCGGACCAAGGTAATCCTTACATATGGCTCAGAGATTCTGTAGGATTAGGAAGGCGCGAACCCATTGTGTGTTCCCTTCCTCGTTTCAACTTGCTCCATTCGTCGAACAGCTTCCTGCACCTTGCTAAGTTCTCGACATTACAAACATCACATTCAGAACACCGATTAGAAGATATCCTCTCTCTCTCTCTCTCTGTCTCTCTTTGAAAACGTTTTACTCTTGATTTATCAATTCTTTAAACGATGTCGAGTAAGAGAACACCACGTTTCTCTTACACAACTTCATGAATTTATTACTAGATTCTTGTAAGAAATTTAATGCACGGAAGATTGAAGGTAACTGCAAAAAAAAATCGCAGAACAATTTTATTAGCTGTTGAAATTCCTAACACGAGACAACGATACACAAGTATCTTCTACAGGTGAATTGGTTGAGTCAAGGAAAGCATTGAGTTTCGGTCATTGATCAATTGGTTTCTTGAATCTTTTACAGAGGAGCACGCGCGCGCTCACGCCTTCGGGAATCAAGTGGCTAAGAACGGAGATACATAAATATTCAAGGCTCGTTTTTGCACAATACGCAAAGTGGTAGCTATAACGTATCGTAGCTGGTCCGTACACCCCGGCAGGATTCTCGAATGATAAATGGCTTTTGGTGAACTGGTTAATGAGTCGGGCTAGACTGACTTATATAACGACCCTACCTTGAATTTTCCAGCGCGAAACGAGTCGGTACTCTCCTTCTCTTTCTTGATTCTCTATAAGTGAGAAAGAAAGAGAGAGAGAAAGCTAAAAAGGACGCTATGCAATGCGCGGGAGTAGCCCGCGCGTATCATCGTTACAACTCCCCGCTCATTATTCAAACTTACCGCGTTCCATCTATCTCAGTTTTACATCGCAAGGAGGATGTGAGCTGCGTGACGACGTCGTACCGGCTCGAGAGATCTCCCGGCATGCATTATTCAAAATTTCATATTGAAATTGCACGAGCAACGGCGGTATACTCGGCTACTGCCGCCGTCGTCCTCGTCGTCGTCGTCGTCGTTGGCAGCGTACAAGGAAATGGAAACACGTTTTATCTTTCGTCATAGCGACAGCCAACAGTCAACGTCGTCATTCTTGACAGAGAGATGCTCCTGCTGTATTATTTTATATCTTACAAATATACTTGCCATCTTCTCCAGCAGGCACGCCGATTGAATGTGTTTCGTCCCTCGTAAAAACATGGGCATTTGCCTAACAAACCATCCATCCCATATTTTTCACTTCCAACCTTTTTCCTTTTCCTTTTCTTCCTTTCTCTCTGTTTTCTCGCTTTCTCGCACGTCGTCAATGCGAAGATATACAGCGGAGTAAATAATTAATTACCCATCTCCGCGCGTCGCGCAAAAACGAGACCAGAGGAAACAATTAGCCCGTGAAACCGGTTGATTAAATGCTACTCCGAGGTGATATTTAACGCCGATGAAGATGTGGGCTCTTGAATACCAAGTATTCTTAACATAGTATACCTTCTTAACGAACATCCCATCTCGTCCAGGTGGATATTATCAAATCGAAAAAATTCATGAATGAAATAAATATGAACTTGTCTACTTTAGCTAGACGTTTGATACTATGAGTAGCGAAATGGGAAAAGGTCAATCGCGAAATTGTGTCAACATCGCATTGAGCAACTCCGCGCTTCCATTCCTTAGTTACGGTAACGCATGGCCATTACCTCGTTTATTGTCCCTCCGGTGACGTAATGCCAAGGTGCGTACCCATACCTGTTTCGAATAATGCACACGGCGAACAATGACATGCGGTGATGTATATGGGTTACGGGTCTAGCAGCTGTTGCTCTCGACAACTGGTTCCTCACACTCCTGTGAGCACTCACAATATCACAATGACGTGCAAGCACTTGTGACAGCATCGTGTGGGTACTACATACTACATTGGAGTTTGTATTACAAGCGCTTGGCTGCACGCAAGGATGGCGAGAGCGACTCTTGACGGTCGCCTCGTAAAACGTGCGCCCGTGCGCCCGCGCGCGCCTACGACCACTGCCTCTGCCTCTTCGTGTCGAATGTTGGCCCATACTCTCTCTCTCTCTCTCTCTCTCTCTCTCTCTCTCTCTCTCTTTTTCTCTAGTACCAGGAGAATAGATATTTCCAAATGAAACGAGCACGAAAAGCATAGGGTGCACCTTCCATTTAGAGAGAGACTTTCGCCTTTTGTTGGCCGATATAAAAGAAGCATCGTTATTTTCGATTTGTCTACTTGAGCTACTTCGAAACACGACACCCTACGAGGAGAATCATGAAAAGCCCCAAGAGAAAATCTGATGTTTCGCGATACGCGTCAATCTTCCTGACGCTTCGTTGAGTACTAATTATGAGTTCTTGAAAAGCGAAAGCCATGGGTGGCGAGTAACTACGTTAAACATTTCTTTTTTTTTTCTTTTTTTCTTTTTTTCTTTTTTTAGTCGAGAGCAACGATTGTTTCCGGCGGTATAATTCCGAGCATTTAACCATTCCCTTCGCTCCAATAGTTTGCTCGCAGTTATATGGCTCAGGGAATTGTTCGAAATGAATTTATCTTATGAAATGAGAATGATTAAAATAGAAAATAATATAAACTCCATTATTCATTTTTTTTGTTCATTCTTCTTTATTTATTTTTTTCGGACAATCCCCAACAACGTGTCTGATCGATTAATGAATTTAACAAGACTCGCGCGCGAATTCACCGCGATTCAACGAGAAGTTCAATTTAGGTGGATACCACAGATAGACCCTTTCACGTCGAACTTAATGTACTATGGTTTGTAAACCCTTGACAGCTTTACCCTTCTCGATAGCCATGCGCACGCTGCTGTAGGGTCGTATTCCCGTGCTATCGAGCCTGGATCACATCACGTCGCGTCGGATCGCGTTACGCTCTCGACACTGATCGGAGATTAGCGCTCGCCCAGTTCCTCTCTCTCTCTCCCTTGCCTCTCCCTTTCTCCATACCCCGTCATCCTCTTTCTTGCACTACCCACCATCCATCCAATCGCATTCAAATCACGTACAAAGAGCTCAACTTGAGAAGTTCTCTCATGGTAACCGCACTGCTGGTGTGCCTTGGACTATCTGACAGCCGTATCTAACGGATTTTTAACGACCCTTTGTTAGCCAAAAAGAGCGTAAGCACCTGATAGTCCCGAACGCGTTGTCGTTTTCTCTTACCTTACCTTACTAACGTTGAAAAAAAACCTCACAAGAAAGAAATAGAGGGAAAGAGAAGCTTGATCGGATGTGCCGGGATGAGATCTCATCCCGGAGATAGCCACTTAGTAGATCGGCTTTGAAACGCGAGATGCGTAAAGAGTTCCTCGCCATTTTTTCTTTCCTTACTGCTGTTGAGGAGTTCCAAAGTGTGGACAAGAAAGAGAATGAGAATGAATGAGAGATAGTAGATACCACGGTATACTGGATAAAATTCGTCCAAGAAATATGTAAAACGAGTCGAGAAATGATATTTTTTTCCATGGGTTTAACGTCGATGGCGATTCAACCGATGGATTTATTAATCTTTCGCTTTTATGCCTTTCGCGAGAACTGCCACTCTCTTTTGAATTATCCATGGGAGAATTATACGAAACAAGTTTTAAGGGGAACTTCTTTCGGCAGTTTAATGCCTCGGGAAGGCGACTCCATGGAATTCTTAAAACATCGAGTCTCGAATCAACTCGGAATGGAATTGTGCTTCTATAAAATTACTTTTTTTTTTCTTTTTACATTAATGTTTTCAAAAACTTCTACCTATGTCGTTTCTAATATTTGTTTTTTGTCAAAAGGAGTTCAATATTAATGTACAATCTTTTTCTATCAAATTCTTAAAATAAATAAAATTAAATATACATTTTTTAAATAAAAGGGCTGCAGATTAAACTGTATTAAATATTACACGACATTACTAACTATCCTCCAAATCACTTTGAAAGATTATTCATTAGTACGAGTAGTCCTTTGACTCTGTCTCTCTTTCTCTGTAGTCAAAACAGAACGATATTAATTACACTTACAAACAAATACACTATAGTCCTAACTCATTAGAACAAGCAATGTCTAGGTACCTACCTTCGTCTCGAAAGAGGAACGCGCTTTGTGGCTTTACAAACAAACGCGTTACATGTTAAACGAGTAATTTAGCGAAACGCTAATCGCGTTAACGGTTTTCGAAATACTCGCTTTCTACGTTTAAAAAAGAAAAAGAATATGATCGTGTGGTCGTTTTGGAAAGCATATACAAGGTTTATATAATTTGCGTGAGTATTTTCTATGGTGTAATAACATCGAAAAACTTGAAATAATGTTGAAAGGTTTGTTATTTGGAAGGACGAAGAAAAAGGACGACACGGAGACGAATAGGAGAAGAGAGAGCGTAGCTTGAAATTCAATTGTTGCCGACAGGTAGGTAGGTACTTTAAGTACGTCGAGTGATAAATGACTTCCGTGGCCGTAGCTCGTCGTTACTGCTCGTTTTGAACTTCCTCGGCGCCGGAGCGTAGCTCGTTTAACGTCACGGCGTAGTCCTCAAGATGGCGCGAACGACAGAGAAACGATTTTGCGAGAGTCGTTAGCACGGTTCCGAGCCACGCCTCCTCCGTCGGCTCCGTACTCCCCTTTAAAACCATCGAACGTGTCGTTCTTCCACTACCGAACACAACCTTCAACCCTCCTCGATGCATTTTCTTCTGATGAGAAAAAAGAGAGAAAGAGACGTGGTGGAAGCATCAAAAGCACTCGATGCCAACCAGCCAGCCAGCAAGCCAACCAGCCTTTTCTCTCCTCTTCGGAGGACTCCGACAATGAGAAATAATCACCCTATTATCAAGGCTTTAACGAGCTCCCGCTTATTTTCGATTGCCGTTTATTTCTCCAACGTGTTGGACGATACTCGATAGGTTGGCTGGCTGGCTGGCTAGCTGACTTCCTTCGGAATTCGATAAAACCAAATCCAAATTTATTTTTATGGTCAGCTCGACTCTACTCGTTTAAAGAGTGACTTGCACACATCATAATCAATGGGATACTATCAAGTTGTAATTATTGCAAGGGTAATTTGTGAATGAGTTAATGATATTGTTTCCATGCTTATTTTTATCCTCTTTTGCAGAGTAAAAAAAATATGTTCCATCACCTTAAAGAAATCTTTCTCTGTAAACGATTCCAAGGTACAACCAACACAAACACACACCGGGTAAAATAGTCAAAGATTCCAACGTCGACTGGTCTCCTCGGGTTCCCCTACATTCGGAATTTCCTCTCAAACGTCTTAATTGGTCGAGAGAGGAGTAAAATTGATAAATCACGGAACCTGTTTGCCCGATTCGCTATCCACTCGTTTCGGGACAATTTTTTCTTTTCCTTCTGCAACCATTTTCGATCTAAACCGGGGGAGAGAGAGTTCCCTTAATTATTTTATCTCGCCACTTAAGATCCGCCGGTTCGTTAATCACCGTCCTCGGAGTCTCTTGGAAAGAACGACATCCGGCCGGGTACGTCGAAACTCACAGCTCGAGTTATCGAGGCAACGTGCCCCTTTTTCGTGCCACTTAAGTATATACAATAAGTATATATATATATATATATATATGTATGTGTATGTGTGTACCTATACGTATAGAGAGGCGTGCGTGTAAAGGAAGATTACGGTAGCTCGTTATAGCGTATTAGCGAGCGTTTAAAGCAATTATTTTGCAAAGAAAAAGGTGCGTCGCGGCTTGTTAACGAGCGCCTTATTAAGCATCTCAAATTTTCTATCTTAAGTTCTTACTCGCTCTTGACGTCCTACAGCTGTAAAAATATTATGATTATTTATGATCTCAAATCATAATAATTACTAATAATCTATCATAAATGTGGAGTACGATTATTGAAGTTTAATCTTTTTTTTTTTCCATAATACGTCAGCATACGTAGAATATAGTTTTTCTACGTTTCAGTGCATCATCGTGAACAAATATTTTTGGTTCGTCAATCCTATTAAATCAGAGACAGGAAATCCTCTTGGTCGTCGAATTTAAAAGAAGATGAGAGTTCCCTTTTTTTAAATTGTAAATTGATCGTAGAATAGAAATGATTAACCGGTTCTTAAATATATCACGGATTACCGCCAAGAAGTCGTGGCGCGCTCCATTCGTTACAGGGGGGAGAGCAATGAAAAATGACTTCGGGCTTGGATGGAAGCAGGTCGCGTCGGAAGAGATATAGATATGTAGGTAGGCTACTATGAGAGGATGATAGAGTGGGCCTATGCATTCGTCCGGTAAATAGCGTGATTGATCGATATTATATTCATAACAGCCAACGACTTGTCATCAATCATGCCCCGTCGCGCATAACTGCGGGTCTCTGTAATATACCTGCCTAGCTGGTATAATACATTATGCCTCGGCTTCGTACAACCAAGTTCTATGTGTACACCGGGTGCTCCAGAAACGCTTACCCTTGGAAAGTAATAACCCGAGTGACTCGAACGAACCTACTCAACATTTAACGATCTCCCATATAGATATATATATAGATAAAGAGTGGGCTACGTAAAAGCGTATTAAAAGTCGCGATGAATCAGAGGAACGGCGACATGGCCGACATATAGCGGTAAATACACTTATCTATGCGTGCAAATGATAATTAATCGAGAGAGTCGCTCGAGAGATAACGAGATTTACATAAAGTTTCTGTCAGCCAAAGTGTCACGTCGTTGTTTGGAACAAAAACAGAAACCGACTGGCGGAAATAACGAGCGGATATATATGTATGCGCGAAGCTGTTGAAGAAGAAAAAGAAGAAGTGAAAGAGACCCATTCAACAGGGGGAATGGGGGAGTACTTGGTTTCCGCGTTGAGAATGTTGTATTTCTTTCAAACTGAAAAATCTTTCACGTGTGTATACCTCGTACCAAAGTTGAGATCCGTCGTGTGCGTGCCTATCTACGTGCGTGCGTACGTGCGTGCGTGCGTGCGTTGTCATTCTTGAGACCGCCGGATAACTCGTTTCTTTCGTTTCTTCTTTCCCTCTGCTTTTCTCGCTGCTTCTGTTGTACCCATCACCGACAAGTCAGGCTCTTTCTCCCTCTTTCCTTTTTTTTTTTTTTCATTCTCATCGCTCGGTGTTCGGTGCTGACACGGTAGCCTTCCCTTGCTGCCACTCAAACTCTCTCAGGTAACGCGATCCCAGTAGCCTAAATAAACGTGCTAGAATAAATAAAAGCTATTCTAAACGTCGGCCTGTTGTTTGCCTAGCTGTCATGGAAGCGAAGGACATTGTCATACTTAAATGGATATCGAAGTGGCCGTTCATAGCCCCTCACTTTTTTACTCTCTCCTTCCTCTATCACTTTTTCTTGTTCTTTTTCTTTACCTATAGAACAGCGTCGTTATTTAAATTACGTCAAAGTATCGTTATCCGATACGTCCCGTGTAATTCTGTCGATAATAATCATGTATATACTTACGAAAAAGGGAGCACAGCAATTTGATACAATGAAAGACATAACATTATCGATTAAACGAAAGAAATCAAATTATCCGTCTTATTTGGACAATCTCCATTTCAATCAAAATGGATTTCTCATTTTATTCTTATCCATTTTATTAGAAAGTATCAAATGTGTATTACAAAATGTATTAGCTTTGTAAACTCAATTAATATGTTGTAACAGCTAATTCTACCTTTGAGAATATTTTCAAATGTATATTATTTCAACCCAAATAGATGAAAGTTGCAATACATTGAATCCCTTGAAACATATGCAAATACATATGTTAAATGGGTATTTTAGTCATAGTCAATCTTTCAACAGGAACATCGGACATCTGTCGCTTATCGATTTCGTTTGAACGAGCAATGGCAATTCATTTAACAAGAAAATTAAATTCGCATAAATACATGCAACTAAATGACATGCGAGAGAGTTCAACGCATTTCTTTTTTTCTTTCTCTCTCATTCTCTCTCTCTCATATTAACGTACCATCCCGGCGTCGAGATAAAAGTAAGATAAGAATACGATTTGCAATGTAAAGTCGTGTCCGGAATGTGTACCCTTGCCATGATGAATGACTCTAACAATAAATTCGAACCAATAAAATGAAGTACAAGCATTTTGTATAATAAAATTATACAGACGTGAGTGAGATAAGAGGCCCGATGGATTGTAATGATTACAAAACCTCGTTTTTCTTTTTTTCTTCTTCTTTTCTCAATCCTTTCCTCTTGTTCTTTTTTACCTATTTGCCAAGAAAAGAAGGCAAGGTGGCAAATAAGTATTTATTTCGAAGACTGATCATCCTTCTCTCTCTTTCTCTCACTTATTGAAGTAACATCTATTCCATCTTCCACATCACGAACAGTCGTGCGAGAGATCCTTCTGGAGAAAAGCAGACAGACAGCTCGTGGTACACGGTAGAAGAAGAAGAAGCAAATGAAATTGACAGTCGACGTCTGTCTGTGTCCTGTCATCTCTCTCTCTTTCTTTCTTTCTCTCTATCTATCTATCTATATATCTATCCATCTATCTATCTATCTATCTCATTGCTTCTTTCTTTTCCACTTAATCTTTTTCTCTCTGTTCGTTTCACTCGTTGGTTGGTTGGTTGGTTCGTTCGTTCGTTCATTCGATCTCACTCTCTCTCTCTTTTTTTCTCTCTCGTTCTCGCTCGCTGTAGTATGTCTGTCAGCATGACACCGAGCGACGCCTTCTTTATTATACATTCAATTATTAGGCGCTGCGCATGACAAGCGCTATTGCATATTTATATCTGCCAGCCGAAGCGAGCTCAGCTGGATAAGGGGGTTCCTGACAGCCCGTCACGAGCATACGTTAACATTCTTAATAACGTGCTTGTATATATACTTTTACAGAGTTATACATACGTATGTATGTATTATTTATATATATATATATAATAAGTATACAAGGTGTTCCTCGTAACTTCGTACCCCCATTAAATGCGTTTTACTTTTTTTCGCTATTTTTCAGAGAGAGAGAGAGAGAGAGGGTTATTTAAATCGACGTTTCACGTCTTTGCCCGTCTTCGTTGAGTGACAAATATTTTTAGCTCCTTCGACTGCATCCTCTTCTTCTTCTTTCTTCGATACTATTAAAGTCAATTCATGAAGTCTTTTTTAAACGTAACCATATTATTATTTTCTCACGATTTATTATTCGTTCGAATTCTAGAACTTCTAAAGATACATTAATTTTTATTAGATTTATATATAAAATACCTGAAAACCAATAGAAATGAAATATCAATAAGTAATAATATTCCATTGATCTGGTAAATAATTGTAAGATTTTTTTTGTACGGTTTGCATAGATTACAAATCTTCAAATTTCATTAATAGTTTATTAGACTTTAGTTAAACTTGTTGAAAATTTACGTGTCACTTAAATTTCCTTTGTGGTTCATAGAGAGAGTATAACCCGTGGGTCATGGGTTTGCCATCACTGATCTAGAATATCAACCGCTGCACCATATCCAATTTCCGATTCCAGATTCCAACCGCTGTACCACATGTTTATGAGATTAACTTACCATAGTTAGTTTTTCATAAAATACCATATCCCATTTACTTTCTTTTTCTTTTTTTTTCATTGAAAATTATTTTTTCTTTTCTTTTTTTATAATTCAAGTTTATTACTTAGAATTACATGAAGAATCTTCGAAGTATAATTTAAAATTCTGTTCCGCAGAACTCTAACATAAGAACTATCAAGTAGCGCATTGAAAACATATCTTTAGCAAGGAAGGAAAAACAACCGTCAAAGAATATATGAACAACTTTATTGGAATCGTGATTCCTTTCACGCTCTTTGATATAACACTACTGCGACGTCATCCGTGAAGCATGAAAAAGAAGTTTAGAGTGATAGTCGATCGACAGGAACAAAGTTGCAATTTTCCTCTTACGGTCACGTTTCGTATAATCTCGACCCTATTTTTTTATTTTTTTAGTTTTTTAATGTTTTTTCCTTCTCATACCTTTGCGTTATTATGAAATGTGGTTATAACATTCAACTACGACGAACTTATTCACAAATGACGCTGAAATACATTCCAAGTTTACGGGGCAGTAGTAGTGGTAGTAGCTTTCGTCGTCAACAAAATGCTGACCTCCGATCATATATCAAACACCGCCTACGGTTGAGAGTTCGTAACATAAAAAGAATAAAAAAAGAAAAAAAACTTTCTTATTTTCTCGTGGTCATGGGCCGCCCGCTTTGATATACGATACATTTGTACCGTGTCGGGCAAAGCCTTCGAAAAGCCGATCATCCAAAGTATAACAGCATTTTTATGCACAAGTGACCCCTTACGCAAACCGACGAGAATTGACAGAATTCCAAAAACAGCTGACATAACGTTAGAGAACAAAAATAAGCACCGCTTTTTTCTTTTCTATCCCATTTAGATAATCTCGACTAAATACAATTAAGAAAATGAGAGGAAACTAACAAATCATCCTCAAATGATTGATTATTTTCAACTTATACTCGATTATATATGCGTGTACATAATAGGGTCTTTATTTTATCCTAATTTTGTCTATCTCTTAGTAGATGCAACTGTTGGCAAAGTTAACAACCATTACGTGTCGGATCGTAGACCATTCTTACGTAAAAGTAGTAAAACTAATGTATGCCTAACGATAGTATGAATCATAGGTAATTTCTCGCGATCAACCGAGATAATTCAAACTGATCGCGTTAGTCAGTGTCAATGGATAACGTTGTGATCTAGCGTAGCGAACAAAGTTGTAATCACGATACCAATACCGCTGTCAGCTGCCCGAGACTACATATGTATGTATTACATACATCAGGTGGCAGAGAAGTTTACGTTCATCGATTCTTACATACGTATTTATATATATTTATGTATCTTTATACGTTTACTATATGTATCGTTTCAACATTTTACATCCATTGCATTAACTTCCTCCACTAAATTCACGATTTCTTTCTGTGTCGACGTACGATTAAAATACCGTTAGATACTAAAGCCCATTACGAAAATTATGCAAGACGTTGGAACAGATTTTATGGATAAAAGACATGAGTTTCATACGTATGTATGTACTATACACGGTGTGATCGTAATCGACGTTGACTCATTCTAAAAGGTAACGGAGTAAACGTTGATCTACAAATTATGTTCTATAACAAATTACCTCGTGATGTACTTTAAACCAAAAAACAAATTTTCATCGTCCCTTTCTATCTTTTTCTTTCTTTCTTTTCTATTATCCTTCAACATCAATGATGATACATGGACGTTAAGATACAATTTGTTATCTTACGCGAGGCCTCGAAGAACGTCTATCTACTCTCTGTTAGAAAATATAAAAAAAAAAGTAAAGAAAAATCGGCATCTGGTCGAACGCATCGATCATACGGCATCGAAACTTTTTTTTACGAATTCCCGAGATAAACGAAGAAGGTATGAAAAAAGAAAAGAAAAGAAAAGTAAAAAAGCAACGAACAAACAAATAAAGAAGGAGAAGAAGAAGAAGAAGAAGAAGAAGCTCAACTAACTGGTAATTCCTTCGAAGCCAGCCATCCAACTTTTTTTAGGGATTTCATCGAGGTAAGGAACATCGAATCAGCTAAAGAATCCGCGACGAAGCCGGCATCTGTGACGGATATGCGGTACGGGCCGCCTATCCGCGGCATCTTAACGGCAAGAGCCCGCGTCGTTATGGGCACGACGTTGACGTACGGCTCTCTTACGCACGCTTGACGGGAAACACAAATTGTAGGCGCAGCTGCGCCGATAGTAATCAAGAAACACGCTAGGTAGCGAAGTAGAGTGGTCGGATAATAATCCTACCTCTCTCTTCCTTCATCTCTTTTATCTCATTCTCTCTCTCTTTCTCTCACACACACACACATACAGACACAGTAACATTGTATATATCTTGTTTTTTCTCTCTGTTACAAGTCTTATAAGCACGATAGGCGTTATGCAGACACGCAGGAGACACCATCAACGGAAAACGCGAGACAAAGATCGAGAGAGGAAGAGAGAGAGAGAGAGAGAGAGAGAGAAAGAGAGATAGGAGATGAAACAGGACATGGCTTCACAGGAAAATGATGTTGATACAGGTCGATACCTGTCATCCGCTGGCCGATCTACTGTCAAGATTGCTCGTAGCACGAGATACTCCTCGCTTTACACGGATATTCTGACATTACTGCGAGCGTACGGTAGGGTAGGGTAGTGGTAGGTACCACCTCCTCTCGCTAGGATGCCTGGAGTCCGGCCACGGTCGTGACAGTGACATACTATGGGTAAGCCTGCAAAATGTACCGCGAAATGCTGCGCCCCAAGACGAAAACCTTTTAGCCTTCCTGACAATGGACGTCGTATACCGTGACATGGCCAAAAGAAAAGAGAAAATTAATCTGACGATGTGCTGCGCATGCACGGTTATTTTAACTCGACAAAGAACACACACATACTACAAACAAAACGAAATACAATTCTTTACTTCCTGCAATTAACTATTTCGCTAAAAAAAAAAAAAGAAAAAAAAATAATAAAAAATTAATTTGTTTCGCAATTCGTATGAATGTTTGAAATCGTTCATTAACGAATAAAATTGTCTACGAGGGTACTAAACAAATTCTTAAATGTCAAAATCACTTAAAATACCTACCACGATGTTGATGTGTATAAAAGAAATTTTAACGAGGAATTAAAGGTTGCAACACACACTCTAAGCATTGCACACTCGGAATAATCTTTTTAAGTACGTCTGGTTACTTGCCATAATTATAAACGCATACGACGTGCTTTCCACGCTTGCATTCCTCGAGTGTCATTGTCGTTAGTGTAACATAGACGTCTCGTCCTTTTTCCCTTTCTACCGACGCGTCGGGGTATGTTTCTCTCTCTCTCTCTCTCTCTCTCATCCTCTTTCTTTGTCGAGCTGCTGTCCTCTGCCAGAGAGCTTCAAGCTTCAAGGCGGACGCATTAATTTGCCGAGGCGTGCCTAATTCTATGTGACACGCTCTTTCGTTTGCCTTCGCTCATTCTCACTTCCCTTCTCCTGTCCACATCATTCTCATTCTCATTCTCATTCTCTTTCTCTCCTCCTTCCATCATTCTATGAGTCAACGGTATTAAAGCTACAAGTTTACATGCTGAAGCTACCTAACCGCCGACGTGCATACACATACACATACACATACACTATACACATACACATGAGACTTTGTTATCGTGAAATCATCGCAGCCATATCCTAAACGAAATTCCATTCCCACTCGTGATTGCGAATCTAATTTTATCACGCTTTCGTAGAAACGACGTTGATCCTTCTTTGGATATACGTTGAACTATAACGTTTACTGCACGCTCCTTGATTCCTCGGTTTATACAATTTACATAAACTTATGTCAAGTTACAATGTGTCCTTTTTCCTACTTGTTAAATTAATTTACATTTAATATGTGTAAAATATATAAATATATTTTCATGCATCAAGTAACACTTATACACGATTGCGTTCAGAGAAATAAAATACCAAATTGTTTGTTTGTAGAAAAAATATTTACTCCCAATTTTTTAAATGTTGATATGAAACATTTTTGCTCATCCCATTATCCTCTTGCCAACGAGAGTATGGTGGCCTTGAAACGCGAGTCATCGACCTAAACGTAACACAGAATCCATCGTACATAAGCGTTACGATATATAGGGACAAGATGGAATAATAGAGCGCGTAGACGTTAGAATGTTAATTAACCTCTATTCTCTACAATACGCTCTAATTTCATTATGTTTTCGAAACGCGTACGAGCATTTACTTGTCAGCCAGTCAGTCAGTCAGTCACTCAGACAGCCAGTCAGTCAGTCAGTCAGTCAGTCTGTCCGTCAGTTAGTTAGTTAGTTGACAAGATAGGAGAGACAATCGTGTTTCGTGGTTTAAAGGGAACACCAACATCTGAATAAGAATCCCTATAAGATATTATTTATGCATCGAGTGTGTCTATTTAAAATTCTTTCTCTCGTTTCAATCACAAAATGGAATGTTAATAAATGATATTCTATTGAATACAAACATGAAGATTGATTCATTCTGAAAAAAAAATTGTATTATCTCTATGTGATCTATTTCTATTGTAAAACCCTAAACTTAAATCGTGTGTGCTTATCTTTTAGAGAACACGCACATATGTTGCATATAAATTATATTTTAATTTTAATAAATAAATTCATATTAATTTCTAGAAAATGGAAGTAATTTTAAAAACAAAATTATTGATCTAAGCTCTGATACTAAACGCAACGAGCAAAATTATTCATCTTCAAAATGAAATGTCTATAATTCGTATATAGAGAAAAAAATTACCTACTATTACCAATACCTACATATACTGCAGAAGAATCCAGGTATAAGGTAGATATTATTTTGTTATTATCTACATACTAATCTCTTAAGGCTGACACGACGATGGATCGACTTGGATCGCATAATTACGTGGCTCGATTGAGGCCGTTTATTGGAGTTCTCTGAAGGAGAGTCCACCTTTGAGCCAAGAATCTCAAGACACGCAACCGCTAACGAATGATCTATCTTGCTTGACTTGCCAAGAAATGTATAAAATACATATTAACGAGTTGTTAAGTAGTAGTCATCGGAAGGAGAAAGAAAAAAGGGAGGAAATGGATGAAAAAAATTAAATGTAAGACGCTAACAAAAAAAAAAAAAATAAAATAAGAAATAAAATAGTCTATTCTTCTTCTTCTTCTTTTTCATCTGCTTCTTCGAACGAGCTACAACAAATCCAATTGAAATTCCGTTGTAAACGTTCTCAATAAAATTGTGCCGGCTACTCGTACATTGTTCTAAATCGCCCTCGAAGCAACGAGAGAGAGAGTTCGTCCGCTATATCGGCTTTATGCCAGCGTGAAGCAGCCAACTATACGCCGGGCAAGGAAACACAAACTTTATACGTTACGACGAAACTACCGCATCGGTGGGGGCGACGGGGGATGGGGGTGGGAACAAAAGACTTTCACAGAGAGACATTACGAAAGAGGAAAATATGTGAGCACACCGATACGGGAGAGGACTCGTAAAGTGGAAACGCAGGAGCTCGCCGACGGGCGCCGCAACTTAAAAAGACAGAGAGAGAAAGAGAAAGAAAGAAAGCTACGCGAGAAAAAGCGTAAAAGCGTAGTAGTAGTAGTAGTAGTAGTAGGTTTTTTTTCTCGGAATTTTGCTAAATTAAAGTTGGGCGACGCGGCTTATCGCGCCTCAGCTATCGCGCTTAACCCTTAACGAGGATATTATGCACGTACGCTGGAACTCGATTATGGCGTCGTCGATCAGATTATACCTTAAACCGAACCGTTCCTACGTATTATCCCTTGGTAATTTGAATACCTTTGCGTCTGTTATTCGTTGCCGCTCCAAACGATTTCATCTTTTCCTATACAAGAATGAAATATTAAATGAAAAATACTTACCGATGTTAACTCACGACTTATGCAACAACAACAACATGGAGAAATGAATTTATTATGCGAGGGATGAAAGAAATAACAATTAGAATTTCTCGTTTAAAATCTTATTATTTTTTTTTTGATATAAGGGATGAGGGTGGAGATACTACGACAACATTGTTGTCCTCCGATCGTACAAAACTTATTTTGAAAAGATGAAAAGAGGTATATAAGTAAGTACTTAGACGATTCCGTAGGGAACTGCCAAGAAACGAGCGCTAATCGTGCCGATAAACAAACGGATCCGCATCGAGCATAATTTCAGCTTTATCGCATGCACCGTTACGTCCTCTTGGCGAATGAAAGAACGGAGATAAAGCCCCCCCCCCCAAGTTCTTTTGTGCCGCATCCTATCACGAGAATAGGTAGGGAGGGAACAAGAGAGTTGGAAAAGGCGAAAGAGAAAGATTACGTTTATTCGAATCAGAGCGAGATACGATACAAAGGGTTATGTTCTTCATAAAATACCTCCTAGCTCCTCTCTCTCTCTTTCTCCCTCTCGACCTCTCCTTCTCGAATATATCCGGCGACATCTTGATATTATCCGGGGAACTTGCCAACTTCTTTATACAGACATTTATTTTCTTCCGTATACGTTATAGCCAAGTCGCAGTTTTGCAGATTGTGCTACTTAGCTTTTTGACTACCATCCCACTTACTACGTTCTTTCTTTTCTTACTTACTTGGCCTAGCTATTATTTTTTTTTCTATTCGATATCGAGTACTTTTCATTTTTCAAATTTATATAGAAAATGTATGGCGAATTTAGTTGGAAACTACTGAAAAAGTTTAGCTAACCCTGTACAAAGCTCGATACACCGTTTCACTTTAAACGTCGTCGGATCGGACATACTTCGATGGAAAATTGATTTACGATACCCCCACCGTTACAATCGCTTAACGAGCATAGAAATTAACCTCTAACTACACGTGGGGGGTAAAGGTGATTGCAAAATCGATGACATGGCACGCGAAAGAAAATCGTGAAGGAAATCTGATGCCGAGCGCTGCTGTTTCCCGTAATATAGGAGTCATCGAGTATGTCAAATTCACAAAAGCTAGTTGCCTTGGGTCTTTCACTAAGCGACAACGAAGAACGATGGTGAAATTAGTGGAGTTTACTTCCCGGCGCCCTGTCGTGACCATGACTGGGTTTAGTGCCGGGGTTCGGTGACTGGCTATTGTGCGCTTCTATACAACCGTCATTAGTCATGACCTTTGTGCGAATGAATACAAAGATTAGCCGATAGACGTTGGCGTAGGCGACCATTTGAAGTCCCTCGACGATTGGACTTGCCAGCACCTGGAGGAATTACATCGAATGTAGAAAAAGAGAAAGCAAAGAAGAAGTAGGCGTGTTGAAAGGAAAAAAAAAACAGGAAAGTAAGAACATGGTGGTAGTAGTAGTAGTAGTAGGGAGAAACATGGGAGTGGCTGATGTTGGCCTACTAATGAGATCCTCCATGGGATGTTCATCTTTCATTTTGGACACGTTGACACATTTTTGTCCCTCCTTAAGAAATACAGAGCAAAAGATTCACAATTGGGTAAGAGTAGCATCTGCCATCGCTGACGTTCCTCTTCTTCTTTCTTCCTCTACATTGGTTTTCCATCTTTTTCTATGGGAGGGAAGAAAAGAAAAGATAAAAGTATACGAGATAATATCGCGCTCTCTTTATATTCTTTTTTTTCATCCGATTTTATGAAGGGAACACTATTGAAAATTCTTACGCTTTGATTTCTACCGTATAAAACGTAATAAATTATTTCGTATCGAATCGGCATACAAATATTTTCAATTGACAAACTATATAACCAAAATTTGTAAAAGTATCGTAAATACAAAACTACAAAAGAAATTAAATATATTTGATTATATTATTATACTCAGAACTATAGGCAGCAAAACTCAATCATCGGTCAGCGATTTTTCTTTGTACACGTCGTCATCGTCAATAAATTAAAAGGCGATAACCAGACAGACGGTAGGAGACTTCTGTCTTTGTTTAAACACAAAGATAACCACGACCACGAGCACGACCACAAGTACGATGACGATGACTACAACATCGGTGGTGCTCGATGGCAGTCGAAGAAATCGTTATAAGCGAGGACTGTCCTTTCATGCGGTTTGAATTATTACGCACGGCCTCGACGATATATATGAGAAACTGACTATACCAAGCTTATATAGTGTAACGCGAAACAGTAGCGTACGTCGTACCGTTGACTATACACGGGTCGTAAATTATTCGCTGTCGAGCGAGCATTCAACGCTGGGAACGCTAGCCACGCTACGTTTACCTACCTTCCTTCTTCGACTCGGTTATAAAAAATGTCACGAGCATTAAACATGATTTCAAATTCGGACCGACTTCTAATATCTAACTTGATCTATGAATTATGATCGTTAGATAAATACTTTCAAAGTATTACATAAATTAATGAACGTACGTACGTACGAACGAACGAACGAAATAAGACGTTCCTGGTCCTTATCGTAATACCTTGAAATTTCCTATATCATTATATATTCTTCTTTTTCAATCTTTTAACAGGTAGATCGTAAATACAAGATTTAAGTACAAATTAATTATATACGTTAGAAACTCGGACAGTAATTGAAAGATTTGATCACAATTTAGTAATCGACATTATTCCTTGTAATATTTTTCTGTTAATGTTCTTACTAACAAATTATACTTAATTATATACAAGAATTTTTATCAAAAATGTTCGTGCAGATAAGAAATGACAAATAAATATACATTTAATCTTTCGAGATAATCTTTTTATCGATATAATTAAAGTGTAAGCATACAAGAAATAAGGAGAAATTATTATATATTAAAGGATTTCTCTTGAAATATTTTCACTCTAACATCTTTTAATATTTTTTACAGTTAATGCAGACAAGATATTTTATTATATTTTAAATTCAATACTAGCCATGTTGTTTATATAATAATGCGATAAAGAAGTCAAATTTATTGATATTCCTTTTGGAAAGATCGAATGTAATGTAAAACGCGAGAAGTATTTGAGAAATGATCTTTCGTTTCTGTTCGTTCATTTGCCAACTCGGTAAGAAACGCAAGTTCTTGAAAATATACATACATACATACACTTACGCATCCTACTCGAGTCAAAACTTGAAAGAAATGCGCGTTCTCGTGAAGATGCACCTGTCGTTCTCTTCTGAAAACGAACTGAAACATTTCTAATGGCTTTGTTTGCTCGAACGAGATGAGCCAACCACTACGTCAAAGATAAACTTATTTTTTTCTCTCATTCTTTTTTCTTTTTTATCATGACTCGTCTCGTATCTCCATCACTGCTTTCGGACGATTTACCGAAGATGAAGAAACGCTAATACGGGCTCGTATAACTCGATTTTATCCTGCGAATCTCTCCTTGAAACCGATCGTGGATAAGCTCCAAATTTATTATGTCGTTTGACGTCAATTTAGGTGTTTTCGTGAACATTTTTAAACCTTACGATCATAAATTAGATTTCCATGGCAATTAAGTTAATGTTTCGGGTTTGATGGGTTGTATGTTAAGTATATAATTTCGTACATTTCTACATCTCCAAAACGCATTGGTAAATAAATGTATATTATAATGCCATGAATTTAAATGAACTTTCTGATCCAATCATAAATCTATGAACATCTTCATTCGAGATATAATATTATCGATAATTAACGTATTGCAGAAACGATGTTTATTATATTGTAAAACGAATTTATATATACATACATGAAATATGATTTTGTTGACTCTAACTTAAATCGTAAATTGTTCGTAAATTAACAAAATTTTAATATCACATAACCATTAATATTTCCTCAATTCAAAATACATTATTCACAATGTATATTATTGCAAAATCTATATATTATATCATATTGACAAATAAACGAATTAAATGAATTAAACAGGATTACACGTAGATTTTATCCTGAACGTTTGCAAATGAGACAAACAAAAAAAAGAAATTATTTAAAATTATGTAATTATATATAAAACTGTTGAGAAAATGAGATTTATTTGATTTCTTATAGGATTTAAGAAGAGAGAATATAAGGACTAAAAAAGAATTGATCGTATCCATCAAAAGACGAAGAAGTGGCAAGCGAGGAAAGGGACAAATCAGAGAAAGAGAGAGAGAGAGGAGGCCATCCTGAATTGGATGAAAGAGTTTCTTTAATCGGCAACACGTACACGGATCAGTACACGCGTCAGTACGCGACGACGTAGTTAACGGCTTCCAGGAATGGTTTCTCGCTCGATCTCGACACGCTCTTGGCGACCATATCGAGGTTCCATCTGTGGCTACCGTGCCACGCCGACAGACGTTTCACCGATCGCCGATCTCAGCAGGATTATTATGCTTGTCCCTGCTGACTATGATCACCGCAGACACGTTGGTATGCTTGGCTCATTAGCCGTTCGGTTCCCCGCCATCAAAGCGATGAATAATGGCTTTCCTTCCTTCATCCTGCTTTTCTTTTACTCACCCTCCTGATTCTTTCAACCTATGATGACCATTTATTAATTTCTCGTATCGAAAAATCCTAAATCTGGGCAACTTCGAAATTTCATTTTTCTGACAAACAAGTTTCCAACTTATATAGTGTTAAGTATATGACAATAATTTTAGAAACATAATATATATGATACGTGGTTAAATTTTGTCAATGACACGATTAGTAATATTAAAATATTAAAATATTAAAAATTAATACGAAATAAAAATAATGGACAATTCCAGAAAAGGAAAGTTAACCAATGACTATAATAAACCAACACAACAGAAATAAATTTTTTATGAGATATGGGAATATAAAAGAAAAATGAATGAAAAATATATAATATAAATCTTGTATTTTTTTTCTGTTTTCTTTAAGAATAAGCGAGAGAATAATCATCAAATAAAAATCACAATATTATGGGCGATAGGTTTGCTAATCGAGATGAAAATTAATCAAAGTCGTTCCTAAAAAGGATAGTTGTCGTCGTAATAGTAATCGCGTGAGAACGAGTTAAGCTTGGTAGATACGTCAAAGTTTTATATACTCGGTTGTTATAAGGGCTCAGTGGAGTCCTGTTTGGGTGATGAGCATCGATCTTCGATCGTTGGTACACGGGCTTTAAGAGCGAGGACGTTGCTTCAAAAAGGTTTGAAATATGCGCCTTTCGAATGAAAGAGAGAAAGAGATAGAGAGAAAGAAGAATATATATACGTTGGCTCGTAATTTATAACGGTCGTTTTCGCAACAAGAGCACGTCGAAATGACCACCCGGTGGCAGGCTAAAGGATGTTCGGTCATAACATCTGACGAAGCGAAACATTAGCAGGAGGATATATCAGCCTGGGCTCTCTTATAGACGAAGCGTGGGCAGTATCTTGAATATCACCCAGAAGAACGAGCACGAAATGATATGTGAAAGAAGTCGTTCCTCCGCTTCGTCACTTCCATTCTCCCTTTCATTCTTCTATACGAAGAACGAGGAGTGATCCTTTAGAAATGTCTTTTTTATCGAGATATGCATATGGTATTAATAAAAAAAATAAATACACTTTTACCGATAGTACGATTTATCAAAAATTTACATATGTTTTACCTTTAGTGTTTTGTTTCTATTACAAATCTCTATTGGGTTTATGTGATATTACAAATAAATCTTATTATATCCTTAGATCGAATTTGATTCTGTTTTTCTTAAGAGCAATATTTGGTTCGACAACAGATTCTCTCAACGGTTGGGTTGGTTATGCATGGAATATTATGCTAAGGCGAACAAACACTGTGTGTGTGCGAGTTTATTTGTCTAACCAAAGGGGATGATGAATATGTAAACCAATTACGGGACAATTCGATCTAGGAAACACGAAATTAATGATTGGTATAATCGAAATTTCTGATATTCCGTAAAGAAAAATAGTTGATCATTCAAAGAAGAAACCTTTCGATCATTGATGAAATAAAATCTATTGGACCCTCAGCACACATGCTTCTAATGAAAATCAAAGGAGTTATGTAAATTTATGTTGGTCACGCAGGGCAAAAGCGTAGTACAAATAAATGCATAAAAGAAGACGAAGGTAAAAGCGAGGGCGACAGAGATCGTCCTTTTTTTCGATAGTCGTCACGATCACTAAAATAACGGCTTATACTATGGATATATATCGCATTGAAAGTACCGATTCGTGAGCTGTAACCCGTTTTAAGGGTTCGCGAAAGGAATGATCTCAAGTTGGTATATAAGCTATCTTCCTTCTCGTTCAATTTCCCGACTATTCTCTACAGCTGACAGTCAATCTACGTATTACGAAGGGTCCTCCTTGTTGTAGTCGTCGTTGTAGTCGTAGCATTTGAGGGAAGAACGTCTTTCCATTCCGTAAACCGACCATCCAATACACCATGAAACTTCGCACGCACAAATACACACGTATATATATATATATATATATATATATATTGTACATACGATCAGGGAATAACGTGGGATACGATCTCCGTAAAGGCGTCGCCGTTTAGATAATAACGCGCATTTTATCTCCCTCATAAAACCTAATTTATAACCGCATCCAAGTCTACAGGCGTGTACGTATGTATGTATGTCTGTCGGGAATAGAAAGGACTCCGACGGAGTTAGTGACGTAACCACGATTCGAGGAACCCTTTGGCTTTTTCGATTTACATGCGTGAACCTTTGCAATAAGTTTTTTCTTTTTTTCGACAAAAATTCTAACTTGTCGTTACGATAGTAAATATGTGTATTATGAATATTCGATTTTTTTCTATTGGAATCCGAGGAAGAATAATTCGTAAATTCATTGAACGATACAAATCTATGGAAAACATTTAAATCGTCGTTTACATTAAAGCAAATTCGTCGATGGAATAAAATCGTATAAATAATTGGAAAAAAACTTGGAATATTTGTAACGAAATCTGTAGTGTGTTAAATAATCTCCATTTCATCGTATTTCATTAAATCTCCTATATTTTCTCGTCAAATAAAATCCGTTTTATCTTGAAAATTTATATCTGGATTATGGATCTCGAAGATATATATTTGGATAAAAGAGAGGAGGTTCAAATCAAAGCGTTATTGAGCTTTGAGAAATTCGTGTTACCGTTAGATATTCGGTGTTGCAATCTTGGCATCAACGTTTTAGCCGATACGAAATATGCGTTATGTTGTTACTCGGATACTACTACGCGCATCAACTTTGAGATAGTTATCGACGATAAACCGAATACCTGTCTGTAGCGTATAATCGTAGACGTGTGGCGATAAGTAGACGATTTATTCTTATTACCGAGCCTTTAAGCAAACGTTTTGCGACATATAGATATAATATATACACGGTATGTGTGTATACGTGGAAATATACGCTAGGTTGGAAAACAGCTCGATATAATTTAATTCCGTCATATTGGAATAACGTTTCTCTAACCGAACGCGTCCCACTTTAACCGTAACTGCATTCTAAATTATTGCGTTTCGTGTAAACGATGATGGCAATGAGCCGTGTCGCCTTGATTCGTTCGAGATAAACTTAAGCCGAGTGATCATTTCCGGGAGAAAGAGAGAGAGAAGAGTGAGTCTATTTCAATAAAGAATCACGGACGCAAAGTTGGCATTTATTAAGATGGGAAATGATCTCATCAACGAATCCGCTAAATTTCAAACATTGTATCCTAGCAAATAGCCAATTTTAAAGAAGAAAATTATCATTTCTCTTTTATTATTATTCATTTCTTCTCTGTGTATAATATAATGATTCGATTAATAATTTAATCGAAAATAGTGAGAGCAACGACAACGATGATTATGATGGTAATGATGATGATAATGATGATGATGATGATGATGATGATGATGATGATGATGATGATGATGATGATGATGATGATGATGATGATGATGATGATGATGATGATGATGATGAAAATATCTAATGCGCATCAAATATAATAAGCAAAGAATCGATGTTCGAAATTACCGTGAAATGCTGTCCAAATGAATAGAAAAAAATAGAAAAAAGTGAGAGTAGTAGTAATAGGATAGGAGAAGTAAGAGGGTAAAGAGAGGAAAGAAGGATGGTTAAAAAGGTAAAGGAGGAAGATAGGGAAGTATTATGGTTCTTCCTGGCTCGTAACCTTTGGTCATAAAGCTACTGCACACTGAAATATTGTCCGCCGCAACGTCTCCACGCCTACGCTCATGGCTGGTCTATCCGTCGATCTATCTCAATACTATTACGCGTAATTTATTAGCGGCTTCAAGAACGATAAATCGATCCGTGAGACATCCGACTGTAAAACATCGGTACCCCGTCATCGTTCCTTAAACTTCTCACCTAATGGAATGACTGACGTAAATAATAATACTTTAGAGTGAGATAGTTTTATTAAACAAAAGAAAATTGCTCTAAGCAACAACAACCCGACGAATTTATCGTCCACGTAAGAAGAAAATCATCAAACATTTTGTTCTCTCAAGTCGAATTATTCGAGTAAAACCTTTTCTTACTTTTCTTACATACTATCCGATGATGATTCCTTGGATACCTTTTTACTATCCCATGAATGCATATATGTTATTATTTTCGTGTTCAAACGTAATGAAAATTATTTGATTTTCTACATAAGGTATGATTATTGTAAGAAGCTTTACTGGAGAATATTAAATATAAATTGGTTAATTATTGTTATTGCCTTATTAGCGCATTGAAAATATCAAGAATATCCTACGTAACATATATACATATATAACGGTGTTTCTCTCGTAGAGAGTATTATTCTTGAAGCATTTACACAAGACGGTGGTAACATTAATGTTGCTTCTCGATGGTGGTCGTGCTCGTAGTCGTGGTGGTAGTCCGCGGTCGTGAGTGCGCGCGAGCGCACGCACGATATTATTATCTCGTGATTCATAGCGCGCATTCATAAATGTTCTTGGGGGCCGTATAACGGAGCGTGGTGGTGGTGCATGGCGCACGGTGCATAGCGCGGTGCACGGCGGCGGCGTGTATCGATTAACGTCGCTTCCCCGACGGGATTTACAACCGGCGACTAAATTATTTAAAGTCTTCATTTGTAGTGAGACGGATGGACGGACACGAGTCGCCTCCGTAGTACTCTACAGACCTCTCTCTCTCTCTCTTCGTTTATCTCAAGAGAAGCTTCTTGTACATTCGCTACAATAAGTTCTCTTAAGGTTTTCTGAGTTATATTTTATTTCTATTTCTTTTTTTTTTACCCCTGGATGAAATCGTTTCCTTTTCACCACAGGTTATGGCGAATATGCGAGATTGTAAAAATGAAATTTAAAAAAAAAGGATAATTTTGTCTAGAAAGGACGCACGTGGTTAGTCAGCCACCTTACCGAAACAAGATCATCCGGTTGAGGAGTTTTATAACAGAAAGAGTACGTCGAATAAGTGACTCTTGAGAAAAGAAAGGTTTTTCTTGAAAAAGAAGAAGTTCGTTCTTTCCAGACGAACCAAAACTACCAATGGCGTTTGTATTTATTAAGAGTGGCAGAAGCGCACCACGATTCAACAGAGGGGCTACCGTAAATATTTTTGAACTCGAGTGTTCCCTACAAAGATCAACGGATTGTGTTGGCGTGCCGGAGCTGCCGCCGTCCGCGACACGAACGTCCGAACTCTCTTTTGTCGACAGAGAGAGAGAAAGAGAAAGAGAAAGAAAGAGATGAGGTTAAGAAGACAAGAAACAAGGACGGAGATGAATAGATAAATGGATAGAGATAGAGAGGAGGACAAGAGTATAGGGGATGGGTGAAAGAGAGAAAGCGAACGTGTTCCAAGCGTCCATGGAAGGCACGTCGTGCACAACGCTGGCGAACTCGTGTGTGTTCCGTGTTTCGAATGCACGAAACAAGCGCTGCTTGTCCGCGGCCACCTGAGTTATGATCGTTCTCTGCCCACCCTGCACGCTCGCTTGCTTGCTCGCTTGCTCGCCTGCTTGCTTGCTTGCTTGCTTGCTTGGGTACCCACCTCCACGTTTGCTCGACTGGTCTCTTCTTCTTCTTCTTCTTCTTCTTCTTCTTCTTCTTCTTCTTCTTCTTCTTCTTCTTCTTCTTCTTCTTCTTCTTCTTCTTCTTCTTCTTCTTCTTCTTCTCTTTCTCTTCCTTCGGCAGTTTTCTCCCTCCACGCGTTAGCTAGCATCATCGGCCATCTTGACTGAAGAAAACCGGTTGGTTCTTCTTACATCGGGGACTTTAGGTATATTCACCGACCAGCGGCGAAAACTGGTGTGCCGTTTCGAGTTGACTCCTTCGAGATAACTGGCATCAACTACTATTACCAGTGATCTCTTTGTCTTATTTTTTTCATTTTTATTTTATAAATGATATATACTTAATTTATATGTAATCAATCGTTTACGCGAGATGATGAAAAATTTCCAATTTCATGTTACTTTTGTTACTTTATTTCAATACGGAAGATATACTTTTTTACTTTGAAAGTTTGTCGTACTTTATGATTATTTTTTTTTTTTTTTTATACGAGTTACGATGAAGAAGATTATATTTCGACGGGGTATGTTTAGAAAATGATCGCGTTACGACAGGTTTTTTATAACATTTATTTAACACGTTTTTACTGTATCGCGTGACTTAAAAAGATCAAGTTTGTTTGACTCTGTTGGTACATTTATTTATGTTATATATATATATATATATATATATATACATGCCATCAGTGCTTATCAGTGTTCGAGGTGTAATCCAAAGTAAAATGATACCGAAGAGAATCAAATTTTATTTTGAAAAAAAAAAGATATCCTTTGTTATTTCCTATTTGCGGAAAATATAATGTAATATTTTAAATATGAAATAAAAAAAAATCCGTCTACTAATATTATAAATTGTACTATTTAATTCCTACTAAATTGTAAAACTTATATCCCCTATTATGTATTCTGATTAAATAAATTATGATAAATGGAACGTGTAATAAGAGTTTAGACGGCGTGATCTTGATCTATTTCGAAGAAACTGTGATGTATTTTAAAACTCGTAAAAACGACACTTGGCACGTCTTACTGAAAAGATGATAGGTGAAGCACACATGCACGAAATTACGTTCCTCCAGTACTTTCATATAATAAAATCCAAATAAACTTTGTTTTGGAATACTACACAAGTGTTATAAATTGTAAGATTTGAATTATAGATAATACATCTTAATTAACGTCAAGAAAATGTTAATAAACGATAAACATACGAGAGTAAACCTCGACAGATAAGAAAAAAGGTTATTAGCTTAAAAATATTCTTTACTCTGTTAAGACTATTTTGTTGTTGTTGAATATTATCTATATTTTACTTTGAAAAATGTCTACTATTTCAAAGAACACTAGCCTAGACCATTGGAAATTTACCAATCTATACAAATATGTTGTTGATAATACAAAAATATGTTGTTGATAATACAAAAATATATTTAACATTAAATCGAAAAAAATCCTTCAACGAAAGTGATACGACATGCCAAATAGAATATATGAACTGACAAATAAATAAAAAATAGAAATTTTGCTTTGAGTCTATAAATATTGCATATATAATTTTGACTTACTTTTATAAGATTATAATAAAATACATTCGGTTCTAGTAGCGTTCTTTCTCGCGAAGATACATGGCTAAATTTACATACCTTGCTCCATAAAGCGGGTAAAAAACGCTCGTCGTAAAAATACGGCCAACTTTAAACACATATTTCGAAACTATGAAAAAAACATGCGAGTTATACGAGCGATGAAACGTGATCGCGACAACTTTATTGAGACGCACGTGTAAGTAAGCTCCACGCGATACCTGTATTATTTTATAGGCTTCTCTCACAAACGTGAAAATTCGCAAATCACTGTCAGTAAAAACGAGAGAAGAACACTATAGTTCATCGTTTACATATAGATTATAATACTCGTTAAATGTTAAACTTCACGTTTCGCAATGTCTGAATATTTTTAGTTTTTGAAGTACTGTTATGTCAAAATCTTATCTCTCGCTATTTTAAATAACATTTTTCAAAAAATACGAACAAGGACCTTACACACTAGTTGGGACAGTACGTTACGCGATTAGATTATCTATAACCTATGTAAATAATCTTTTTTTTATTTCCTTCGAATTCTTTTAATGGATGTGTAATAAAAATCCGCTTACATAGGATCAAAAGACTTACGACAAGTAAGCATAACAATCTACTAAAATATCACCTCGAGTAAAACCTTATCATTAATAATGTCTACGTTCAAAACCTGCTGAGATAAATATAATTTCATTTTTACTAAAAAAAAAAAATAATCACGTCTTACATTTGTGACAGCCTCCTTTCTCTCCTTCCATCGACAATATTTTCGCCCTCATTCAACGTCATGCGATGGGTACGCTCAACGTCGATGCAATGAATATACAAAAGCTCTGTTTGCGTAAGAAAATATTTCTAACTGATAAATAATTCTTCAAAGATACATAGTGCAACTTAAACATATTTCAAAATAATTTTTAACACGTCGAATCATTACCTGTCAAGAATACACTCTGCATATAAATAAAGTAAAATTGAATAAACGTCTAGTAACTCTATTGACGAAAAAGATCGAAGTGTCATAAATTTTAAATGACAATACCTTACGTACAAAACAAGTAATGCTGACGTTTGTTGGAAATAATATGAAACAATTGATGATATTTACCGGTGTGCTATAAAGAAACTCATAAAATGATCACTACCAATTGATGAAGAAAATATGTGCGTTTATCGATGACGATATAGCTGGTGGAAAAAGGATTATTGTCTCATTGTTTAATCGAAGATAGAAGAAAGGCGATAAGGTCTTTCGCCTCCCGATGATACGCCTCCGTGCTAAGAGTTTTGATGCCAGTTTTGATGCCGCTTAAGATTTATCTTTCATTAGTGCATCGTTTGCATTGAATAGACTGCGTTATGGGATAACGGTACGTTCGTTAATTGTTTGTTCCCGTTCGTTGGCCGGTTTGTTAACGTCGTCGTCGTCGAAACTGCTGTCAGCATAGTAAGCCGCCGCCATTGGCTTAAACGTGACGCTTTGACAAGGTACAACGCAACTAACCTTCTATAAGATATTAGTAGGCGTTTCGTACTATACTATGGTTACATCGTTTTATTTCTATTTTTCTATCTTTCTCTCTCTCTCTCTCTCTTTCTCTTGCTCTCTCTTATTGCGGTATGCGAAAAGGTGTAAGAGAACCAACCGCGGCGGCCCACGGTAACCAGGCGTGGTCGCCGCAATTACCTCGATAGAGTTACAAGACTCGTTTTATGCTCTCGCACAAATTTATTAGCCCCATTCGCGTCAGTTTAATTACCAACACGGTCCACCGTGACTTCTTTCTCTCCTTTTATCTCGCTACTACCAACTACACTCTCTCCACCTTCCTACCGACACCGAACCACACTGATTTTTATTTTTCTTTTTTCCTTTTTATACTATTATCTTTTTCTTTCTTGTATTTTAATACAGGTCAAAGTGTTTCGTATAGTTAACCATGTTTTTAAATGACAATATTAAAAGTATCCCATTGAAATTGTTCCTTTTAGATATGTATGTACATATTTTATTCTTTGTTAAATATTGTTTTTTTTGTCTATAAGATGTAAATGAAATTTCGTTAGTTGTCAATAGATTCAATTAGATTTAAGAATAATGGCGTAGTTCGAATATTCGTTCATTAATTTTCATCTTATCTTATTGAGAGATTTTAATTAGAACGGACGTTTGACATCAATCGTGCAAGATTTTGTAGAAGGGAAACTCGATAAAGGGAGAGATTACACTTTTCCCCGAATCGAGCCAGCAATTATGTCGAACGCTTTAATGAACTCGAAGAAACTCGCGACAGCAGCAGCAGCAGCAGCGGCTCGTACTTTCGTTTTGCCTCTTTCACCACCCACCCTCTTCTCCGAGAGCTAATTGCACGCAATTAAGCGTGCCAACCAGATATCGTGAAATTAATTACGACCGTGAGAGATCGCTGAAAGAAACGGGTATGTCGAGTGTAAATAAGTCTTTTAATGGTTACGTTACGAAACTGAATTACGCGAATCGAAATTGTTGCACTTTCTTTGGAACATTTACAAATAGAGACGTTCACATTTTTTTTTCTTTGCGTCATTAAAGTAAGGGAAACTTTTTGAAATATGATTTACACGTATGAACTGTTACAATTTATTTTAATTTTCTTCTTTTAAACTTGGATAAACCATCTTGATGATAATCGTTTAAAAAAAGTATGATCAAACGAAACCTGTAAATGTTTTAGTTTAAATACTTGCAATTTAAAAAGCATCATCTCATTGCGAAGACAAGAAGAAATATCTGATCGTTAGTCTTTTGACCCGTTACGATTGAAAACATCGAGAAGTCAAATGTTATCTATCGTCACTTTCGCTAACTGCTAAGAGGTTCCGATTCGATCGTAATCGAATGATCAGAAGAGAATAATGGTAGAGAGAAAAAGAGAATAAGAAAAAGGGAAGAAGCTCCTTCGGTGCGCGATCATCGCGATCTCTTCTTACAAGCGTGTCGCCGTCGGACACGCCGTTGGACAGCCGCCGGACTGAAGCAACAAAAAGAAAAGAATTAAACGAAGAAGAAGTAGGAAGAAGAAGAAGAAGAAGCAAAGGCCAGAGAGAAGGTCGACGGCTAACACGGCGCTAGGACGTCGAAACGCGCAAAGAGGGCCCCCCCGGCCCCTCCACGAACCTAGAAGACAAATCGGCCCCGGTGGGTGCAAACGTCGTAATTATCGGAGCCAGTAATCTCACGGCGTGCTGGAAGCTCAGGAGGAAGAAGACCAAGAGGAAAAGGAAAAGGAAAAGGAAGAGGAAGAGGAAGAGGATGAGAATGAGAAGAAGAAGAAGACGAAGAAGAAGAAGAAGAAGAAGAGGCGCTCGGGCTCAGTGAAAAGCGCGTGACAGAGTGGCTCGACTCGTTCGAGCTCAGCGCCCTACGGGCTCTCTGGTACCCCTTTTGCCCGGAGTGTCGGCCATACATTACCGCTGTTAGAGCCCGCCGGCACTATATTATTCTCCGGCACGGTGCTGCGTGCCGTGGCAGCCGGCGGAACGAGCTAGAAAGAGAGAGAGAGGGAGAGAGAGAGAGGAGAGATGCGTCGGTTCGCTCGACCGCTGATAAACTACCCTCCGCGCTCAGTCCGCAGGTATAATAAAATGATATCTGGCCGGGCGTATCGCGATTCTAGCTGCGAGTGGCCACGCCAGCACAAAGTCGCCGCCTGCGCGCCTACGGCGGCTGCGATAAATAATGCTCGGCTTGGCGTGCTTGCTAGGGCTCGACCAAAGACCAAACAGAGAGAAAGACAGAGAGAAAGAGAAACTACAAAACAGAGAATAGCAAGAGAATGGGAAGTAGTGGTAACTTGCACGGTGTGCACACTCTTACAACATCGCGACACCTTTTGTATCCGTAGGTAGGTAGGTAGGTAGGTAGGATACTATGTACACTCTTGCACAGCCCCCTGTCAACACCAACAAGTAACACTGATCGTAACCTAGCTCGGAGTGGCTAATTCCAAGCTACCCATTTTCTCTTCCTCTCTCTCTCATCATAAACTACAATTTTTATTCGAATTTAATCGAACATTTCATCGATACTGTTAATCTTTTATTCTTTTTTTTTGTGTCTACCGCGTAGTTTTTTTTCTTTCATTTCTTTTCAAATCTACAAAGCAAACTGTCATGACATTTTAACGCTAAGAATTGATACGTTGAACTATTTCAACGGGTCAACGAATTCTATTTGTATATCATCCTAAGCATCTATTTTTGAATATGGCCATTTATAGGACTATACAATTAGTATTTCATTCTAACGTCTATTCCCACTAGAATCGAACTATCTTTGAACTGAAAAATGAACAATGTATCCCGAGAATATTGAGCATAGTAATATCGCAGGTAGCAGATGTATTTGAAAAAATGTTTATTAAAAATTCTTGGTGAAACGTCGACAAGTTCGTAAGGGAAAAAAGGCTTCGTTGAAAATCCATTAACGAACAAAGTCCGGTTGTTAGTGAATGCCTGTTCATCAATGCTATACACCGAGTAAACAAATCACGGCTTATCCCGGATTACAAGTCCCCAAAGGCTACTTACTTTGCTACGAACTCGAGGCATCTATATCTCGGTGAGCCTTGTGCTTTCGAATATTATACATTGCCTGTCACTTCCCGCTGTTGTAGCGCTTATACACCGCTCCCTTCTTTCTGACATACTCCTCCCATTTTGGCTCTTTTAACCTGTCAGGTGAGAAACATCGGTACGCTCTTGATCCCGCAAAAGGAAAGCCCTGACGTATACCCACCCACAAAAGGAAAGCCCTGACGAACACCACCCGCAAGGAACATCACAAAGGTTTCGAGAGTGAGAAAGAGAGAGAGACTGAGAGAACTTCATTTTCACGTCATCGTTCTATCCCTAATCTCTAAACGTTGTTCTTGAAAAGATTCGCTAATTTGAACAAGACGATTACTATTGATTTGTTTGATAAAGTATTTTATAATTATAATAAAAATAGAAAGATAGTTTGTTGTATTAAAAAAAAGTCTTCAATAGATCGTAGATGATTGCTAACACTTAGATATGTATTCGGTTACTCGTGCAAGCAAACCAATATTTAAATTATATTACATACGTATATAATTAGTATGCGTGACTTTAACTAGATCCTATCAAAGATTTATGCTTCCTAAATACCGTAAGATGTCATTGAAATGACGTCAGAGACAAAATCGAATATTCTAACCGAGCTTAACACGTTTGTCCGATTTGGATGATGACCGAACGATTCAGAGTAAAGTGGCATTGCCAAACGAGGCTCGGCAATGCAATATGTATTATCTGTAAGAAGGCACTGTAAAGCCTCAGGGAAGTGGTGGCCGACTGAGTTTATTTCGAAAGACAATAGAATGCATCGGTAGGGCGTATTGTATGCAGGAAGGCGCGGTATGGTTCACAATACCTTCTGCATTATGTATCTCGTGCCGGTGGTTATCTCCGTGTGTTGTAATCCTAAACAAGCATCTATACACGCACCTCGTGCTATTGGTGGCTATTGGTTCGCTCGAATGGCGTTGCTCCCCGGCGAGTACGGGGTGCTGCTGCTATCACCACCACCACCAACATCGACCAATATTTACCTCAGTCATTTTTCTCTTACGAGTATCGTAACTTTCTACGACTTCTAAAAAGTTATCGGATAGTTTACCGAATGAATCCCCGATCGCGAATTTCGAATGTTCATCTTCGAAAAACAATGCATTTGTGGAACATACCATCGTTTACTCTTTACATTTGCATAAATTACGATAAAAATCTTTATTCATAAATAATATTTAAAACATTGATAAACATTGGGCGTAATAAAATAACTCTGAGAATACGCGGGCGCGATTAACATAGATACGAGCTTGGTGAATTTTTATCTCAAACAAAGGTGCTATTTTGTAGGTAGCACTATGGTTTCTTTGCTCATAAATGACCTCGCGGACATTCCTTTTCATCGGTAAAATGTCCTTTCATAAAGATACTGGATCTGTTTTCATGAGATGGTTGGTTCTTAGTCGTCGTTGGTAAATCTCACTTTGTACCGTGAAGAGACACTTATCGTCGATTAAACGCAAGGACTGTACGGTCTCTCGACGGTAAGGGAAAACGCTTTTAGGAGTGTCGCGGAGAAACGGAGACGGATAAATAAATTTGGATTCCAAAGAACCACGTCGAGGAGAGGTGGGGAGAACCCGCCAGTTGGTTTTCGTCGTCCGCGCGGTGCTTTTGATCTTCCGACCGTCTAACGCGCACTTAAGCTCGTTTGCTCAACTTAATTTCGGCTGGTTGGCAACGTGTGCACGCTCTCTTTCACTATGACACGACAAACGGCACTGCTGAGACTACAGTTTTTCCACGCTTTGAAAGATATCATTCCCCAACCACCCATTATGAAAACGTCAGTACAACCTTTTCTTTCTTCATTGTTTGTTCCTGCAAACGATTAGGATCTCTCTTTGCGCCTTAAAGGGACGATGAAACACGTTTGGAAGCATCAATAATTTTCTTTGATGTTAGATTTTTATATCTAACTCTATCAATAATTATTTAAAAACTTTTAATAAATTTAATAAATTCAATCGCAAAAGCATCGTTTCATAAACGAAACATTCATTATATTTTAATCGATAATCGTGAATGAAATCAATTTAAAATACCTAGTAATATACTACGCACGTAATATTCAGTCTAGCGTGCAAATAGAACCGTGTATTGACATTAATTCGTGATTTCGAATCCGCGTTAATCATCGTATCGATATGCATCTATGTATACTCGTATACACACAAACACCACACCTATATGGTATGAAAGTTTAGGACTATAAACGTACCATACACGCATATTTGAACATGCGTAGTACGAGATTTGGACTTCATCGAGCGAAGCAGTCACGCACGTTAACTTCACAATGGCTCATAAATAAGTAGAGTTCTCTGTCAAAAGCCATATAACTCATCCAGAAAACATAGCTCAGTCGTATCACGCGCCTGCGTTGTTCAAACGGATGGACAAAACCGTACAGTTTAACGGTGAGATGTAAAATACTACAAACGTTGAGAACTCGTGGTTTCAACGGGAAATGGAAGAAAATTCATGGCCGGAGGTCGAAACACGTCTCTCCCTAAGAACCTTCTGTACAGATACACACCTATGATGAGAAAAGACGTGACGAAGAAACCACACACGTTTTGGGTATGGATAGAACCGGATAGTAGTTTGTCTAAACCGTTCTCCTTTCCTTCGTGAGATTAAATCAAAGCTTCAGCCGAAACTTCACATCCCTTTTCTAAGATACCTGATTTTAGATTTCAATTGGAATATTTACGTATCCATGAATTTGATACATTATTGTAATTTTTACGATTCAATATGCAAATTAGGAAAATAAAAAATGCAAAACAACTATCTACGATATTACGGATAAAAGTATTTTAACAGCAATCTGTTTTTCGTCTTTATATAGAAATGAAAAAAAAGGAAAAAAAGCTGGAGGATAAGACGAGATACACTTGAAGATTAAAACGAAGAACGCCTCGAGTGCCTTCGACGAGACTTCCGTTGGGAATGTAAGGAACGCATCCTTTTGTCGGAATGACGACGAGAGGACGAAGGATTCGGGCCGATCGACTTCCGTGCGTAGCAAAAGGAGCGACCGAAGGACTCTCTCTCTCTCTCTCTCTCTTCCCCTTGAGTTCTAAAAGGAAAGGACGATGAAAACCGAGGGAAATTCATGAGTACAGGGGGGAATCGAAGAAGAGAAGACTAAGTCTTGTGCGAGAGATATCCCAGGCATCGTAACTCGCATTTCTCTTCTTTCGGCCCTTTACTATCTCTCTTCTCTCTCTCTTTCTAACTTTGGTAGTTGTAACGAGGTACGAAGGAAGGTATTCAGGCGAACTCGTCTTGGCAGGCAGGCGAGCAGGCAGGCAGGCAAGCCGTGGGCCTCACGGCTGCCAGTCATCGGGCTCGTCGGTCACCCACCAACGCTTATAAAGATTCTCGCGGGCAAAATGTAGATACGAGATGTCAGCTTGGCACGAAGTATGCTGCCGATATAGCTCAGATGGACAACAGGGACGAACCTACTATTCTTTCTCTTTTTCATTCTCCTTCACGCATGTACTTCCTTTCCACCCTACTTTGATCATTCGTTCCCTTCTTTCAAACGCACTCCACCATGCTATCAAGAAAATTCTTCTTCTATATTTTTATATCTTTGGTTATCCGTCTTAAATTTTCGTCTGAAACAAAAAATTTACAAAAGATCCAACAATCGAGAAATTAAATACACTCTCGAGCGTGAATTATTCATCGTTGCGACAAAAGCAGCGATTCGAATTAAATAACTTAAAAGCATTCAAAGTCGCAAAGGAAAAATGTAATTCACTGACAAAAAGGGGAAAAGAAAGGTTGGACGAAAGATTTTACGTAAAAGAAACAGATCAATAGCACGTGCCTAGGTATATATATCCTTTCCACTATACGCATATCATAATTTACATTTCGTTCATAAAAAAACGGACAAGTCGTTTATTGGTTTTTTTTGTCCCTCCGTAAACACAGATTTACATCTTGCAATCTTGTCGCAAATCTAACATAAGTCACTAAATCGATGTTGGATCTTGTAGACCCCGTCGTACAAAATGGCACACACCGGACTGACCAGAACAGGCAATTTGCTTTTACTTTACGACTGCCGTTTCGACTTTATTTTAACGTCGTCGTCCCCCCTACTTCTTTCTCTGTCTTTCTTTCCTTTTTCTAAAGTTTAGGGATAAAAGAAAACATCGAAGTAACCGTTTTTACGGCACGTAGGAGATAAGCCAAACGCGTTTCCATGAAGCTCTGGGAGTGCGAACGTGCTATCTTTCTGGTGTTCGTGATGTTGTCGATGGCGAGCTTACTGTGTGTCGTCGCTTTTACTTCGGGCCCTTTTAAGCGATGCCACCGTGAAAATAGAGTTTATTTCATATACGTACTTACCTACCTTCCTACCGACCAACGCTCGTACGGAAGAAATTTTTCCGCAAAATGTTCCGTCTCCATAGAATTTCCGTTTTATGATACTAGTTTTTTCCTCCTCCTCCTTCTCCTCCTCCTCCTCCCCTTCCCATTTATATACCACCAACGACGACTAATTTACGAGCGTATCGGTGCAACCACTACCAAATTTATTAACCCAATAACGTATCCAATTTTATAATCGACAACATGCTTATTACGTTGTTATTATATATTATACTTATCGCATAACTTTCAAGAAAGAAAATTCTTCGGTTAACGTGCTCTACTTAGCTTAAAGTATATAACGTTCATAAATATATATCTATATAAGAATCATGTGCACATGCGCGTAAGTCGATGCGTTGTCGAAAATTCATAAATTTTCTGAATATCGAGTAAAAGAAATAAAATAGTAGAAGAAGAAGAAGGAGAAGAAGAAGAAGAAGAAGATGAAATTCAACGAATAACATTGTATCTCGTGACTTATCGATTTTACATATGTACGCGTTTGGAAAAATAAGTTTTACGGGAAAGCTAAGGAAAGAATAATTATTCTCGTATGATTTATCGATATACGCTTTATACTTGGTTTCTTCTGAAATTGGGTAAGCTTTTTTTTTACAATCGTTGCATACCTGCCTACTCTCTCGTTACGGTGGGCGTGAAAATCGAAAGTTTCGTAAAGGAAGACGCGTGTGAAGCGTAATTGTTCGCAGCTAGGAATAATTAATGGACACCGAGTCGATTAGATAAAATTGAAACGAATATCATAAATATACCGTTGGCTATTTTCGTACTGGCACAGCACGATTTGCCTTATCGAGCTTTCTACTCGTAACTCAAACCGACAGGGCAAATAAATTTCTGTCGGCGATTAACAATGCGCGCAGAGATCCGAGAGGCGAAAGTATAGCGGCGTGAGATAGCACAAGTGAGATAAGCACTAACTTGTAATTAACTTGCAATTATTTTAAAGAGACATTTCTCCGTATTTTCTCCGCTAGACCGGAAGAAAGATCGCGTACTCCGCCTCGGATACAACACACCCGAAACGTTAAATGATAAAACGTACGAGCTTAGTAAAATTTAATGACCGCGAATCACTCGTTTTCTCATTTTCTTATTACTTTTTCTTTTTCTTTTTCTTTCTTTTTTTTTTTTTTCTTACAATTATTCCTTACGATTAATGTATCTCGTAGACGGTATTTTATAGATTTTATTTTAATACTCGCTAATTGTAAATAAACGAGGGCCGCTTTGTAACTTAATTATGAGATAATTTATTTCAACGATTATGCTCAAATTATAAACGATTGTATTAATGAAACAATAGGAAAACACGCGCGATTGACTCTCTCTTACTAATGTAAATTTAAAATACTACAAACGACTCGGTCGTTGCTCCTAATTTTTATATCTAATTTTTTAATCTAACGTCTTGTCGACATAATTATTCTCTCAGACTTTACACACGTCTATCCAATTTATCAAAAATACATTCGTTTTTGTTTAACGATAACGATTATAATAAATGTTTCACATTTCGAAATCATCCAAATATTCTTCTCTCTAATTTGTCTTGCCAATAAAACGAAGATAAATCATTTTTTAAATTCTTTTTTTTTTCATACATAAAAACGACAAGGATGACAAAGACAAAATATAGTCGAAGTCGAATTATCTTGAAAATGTTTACCCACGGATCATTTGTTATAAGAAACACGCGTTATATTACCATTATCTTACAGTTTTATTACTATTTCTAAACTATTTGATTTATCACTAATTATTTGCATTTTTTGACAAATAAAATATTAACAGAGAATAATATAATGATCCTTTTAAAAATTTTTTGTGTGCAGAACATAAGAGTAAATAGTACACGTAATGAAAAATAAAATAGGAAATAGTAGAGTGAAAGCGCAAAAACCCTTTAACACGTGGACGTTAATGCTGGTGCACGAGGTGGAAAAGGAAAGGCGCAAAGCTCAGAGGTTAACTCGCGATACACGCTAAGGCAAAGCCTCGGACATTGCCGAGAGAGAACGAAAGAGAGTGAGAGAGAGAGAGGACCACGCGAATACGCGAGATATAAATCCGGTAAAGCTGGAATGATCGTTGGTTAGAGGAACACACACCGAGAACATGTCCAAGCTTGGAGTTTATGTAAAGCAAAGCCGTCCCGTCAAAAATCCGTGCTGACCTGGCGAAATCCCCGTCGCGTGGACACGCCACTGACAACCGTCATATATAGAAACAGTGAAACCCCGGGACATGTGCTTGAAAAGTGAGACAGAGAAACTCATAGAGAGAGAGAGAGAGAGAGAGAGAGAGAGAGGGTGAAAGAGGATAGGGGAAGAGCGAAGGGGGGTAGGCACGGCGCGAATAAATAAAGCTATCTCGACTCGCGTTTATCATTCCCTATCCAAGCAGTCCTCGTAAATCTGCCCGGCATCCAACCAGCTAACCTTCCTACCAGCACGACTGTCTGCCACTAGTCGATAAGAGTTGGCTGCGGAGCAATATGTTGCATCTCACCCTTCGGGCTACGCCTCGCAGCCACGTTTCGAGCCGATTATGCCACGGCCGTTGAGTCTTCTGACCTTCCTTTTCAAATACCTACACGTACGATACCACTCACCACTTCCTATATTTTGTCGTCTTCGAGAGCAGTTTACTTCTTCTTTTAAAGTAATAACAGAATTGTTTTTTCTTTTTATTTGTACGTGCATAGATTTTAGTTTTATTATCATACGATTGGTATAACATTTATTTTCAAATGAAAATTAAATCAAATGATAGAAGGGTATGTTTTCTAGGATAAATTTCCATTAGAAATGAGCAATAAATATAATAGGTTCTAAATCTTACATCAGATAATTTAGTATCTTTTAATATATTGGCAATCGGCAAAGTAGTTTCGCGTCATTTCTAAATCTATTGTTATTGCCGTTGATATAGTTCCGTTATACCTTTCTTCACATTTAATACGAGTTATATACTACAGAACTTTATCATTTGTTATTACATCAAAATATACATGTATTTTATTTAGAATACGTGAACATTATTCGGCTAAATTTATCAGAACCATACACAATAAATGTGTTAACGATCATCCTCTCTTTTTATATATCAAGAATCGTATCGTTTATTTAACAATCTCTCGTTAAAAAGAAAAAAATCATTTTGATGACAATTAATTATCTGAAAAGAAAAAAGAATCAAACTATAATAATATGTAGAAAGGGTGATTTAAAGTTAAACCTAAAATCCAAGGAATTTATTTGTATGCCTTCTTAATCGTAACCGTCGTCCGACGACAAACGACACAGTAACGGGCACGTTTAAAACGAAACGATGAAGATGAAGAAAATGAAAAAGAAAAAGAAGAAGGGCGGGACTCGTCGTCGGTTGAAGGATAAGAAGAGAAAACTGAGGGGATGAGAGAAAGAGAAAACGATTGACAACGACAGAACCCCTCGGCGTTTAAAGCTTCTATTTCTGTTAACACCGTCGTTCGTTGCTGCCTCACACTATTTCCGCCCACGCTTAAAAGAACGTGCTAGGTGGGGGGTGATGCTAGTTACGCGAACAAGAGAGAGAGAGAGAAAGAAGAAAAATTCACGTTCTTTTAACGGCACGGTTAAATCAGCAGGAGATGAAAGCTCCGAGAAAAGAGACGGCTCGCGTAGAATCAGTCTTGCTTGGCATTAATGCGCCCGTCGCATTAGTCGACTCTCTATGTCCAATGAAAGAAAAGAGAAACAGACAGGTAGTTTATTATGTTTTACCAGTTGCTATGAAGAAACAGAGAAAGAAGATAAGACGATTTATTCCATTGATAAATAATAAACTTTTAAATTAAAATTACAAGTTAAAAGAAGAAAATTATTCTAAGAAATATATCCAATCCATTGACTATCCAAAATTTTTGTAGAATATGCTAGAATGCTATTTTTTGTTCGCAGTGATGCACTTTGAAATATTCGTTAGAAAATTTTTTATTTCCAACATTTTAGACAATAATTTGGTGACCCTTTTTCAAATACTAATTTATTAATAGAAACAAACAAAAAATAGGATTTAAACAATAACGCAAATAATCATAAGTGCAACCAAACGTATGTTTTGTAACGCACTTTTATTACGCTCCGTATAATGCACCGTTGTTCTTGATGTATTTCAACATATGAGACAATATGTTCGGGTCAATGAGCGAGAATATTTCGGCGTTGGATAAAAAAAAAATGTTGTTTACCAAGTTTATTGTAATTTATTTAGAACGAGCACCTGACGCGTTTCTGACATTTTTTGTATATGCATGTGTAGAAGAGCCGCAATGACGTACACGTATAAAAAAAATACAAATAAAATAACCTAAGTACTATTTACTTATACATTATACAAAAACAAGAAAAACGAAATAAAGTAACTAATGTACCTTGAAAATAAAACTAAAAAGAGAGTGTGAGAGAGAAATAAAAATCAAACAAGCAAAAAAGGGGATCCGTATCTCTGTAAATAACTTAAGAGGAATAGTCTGCCACACACGAAGGAGAAGCAAAGTATCAAGCATCCAAAAGAAAGATAGAGAAAACATGAAGAAGAGAAAAATGAAGTGAAAGACGAATAAACGAATAGATAGATATTCCTAGGAAGGAAACGTAGGTGAAGGATAAGCCGAAGAAAAGGAAAAAAATCCTACGATATACAAAAGACGTACTACCGCGGACGCGAATATACAACGAAGAGAAATAGAAAAAAAAGTTGAAGAGAAAGAGAGAGAGATAGAAAGAGAAAATAAGGAAAGATAGAAAGAGAAAACACTTCTTTGATCCGCTTAGACTGGCTGTGCTGTCAAAGTAATCCGACAGTAGATTGCTTTCACTATATGCATGCCTATACATGTAGTAACACATATATGTGTATCGTGCATCTATACATAGAGGTGGTGGACTACGCACACATTTAGATGGCTTACGACCAAGAATATATGCGCTCGCGAGCACACGAGAGATGCAACGATCTCTCCCTCGCTCTTAATACGCGTTCTCGCGTATAAACGAGCAGACACTACGGCATATCTACGACGATTTATGTGCCGGCATCGCGATATCTCGCTCAAAGTGAGTCGTCGACCATCCGGTTCCCGGTCGACGGACGAAAATAGCAAATGGTATGCAAAAAACACTATGGGGATCTAAACGCTTTGCTCGCACCCTCTCTCTCTTTTTCCTCTCTTCGAACGTCCAACCAACCAACCAACCGACTGTTTCTTTAGAAAATAGTAGAAGATGCTCGAGAAGCAAGTAGACGACAACGATCTTTCGTCTTCGTGGTAATCTTCGTATTTACGATCATATAGAAAGGAGCCAAGTTCGTTCCTTCTAATTCGTTGTCAAAGAAAACATGTAAACTGACGTTCAACCTACGTTAGTGATCAACTAACGTGCGATTTCTTCAAGTTATTTGGAATACGTCCTAATGTCGATCTCGAATCATCTACGAATGATTTATGAGAGTCGTTATTGCGCAAAACTTTGAAAAAAATATTACATATATATATAATAGTTTACTCTTTTATGAGCGATAAAAGCCAACAAGGTTTCGATGACAAAACAAAACTAGAAGAAAAATTCTTTTTAATCGTCCATGATTTTTGCTTATAAAATATTATAGCATCTTTCAAGATAGGAATTATCGCCGTTAATGAGGATACGTGTCGTTGAATAAAATTAAAAGCTGACGTTGTCGTTAATAAATCGTCTCAAAAAAAAAAAAAAAAAAAATGAAAAGAAGTGACAGCTCCACTATGTCACACGTTCATAGGTTCTTGTTTTTTTTTTATTTATTTTTTTTTTTATTCTTTTATCGAAGACGTACGATCATTTTTAATTTCTTGCAAATATGTTTAACGAGATCATTAATTCAATTTTTGCAACTTGTTTTGTTGAAGTTTAAAGAAAAGTAATAAACGCATTTGCAATGAAATCATCTTTTTTTTCTATCATCTGACGATCGAAGCTACATTTAAGTTTTTGTTCTTCCTTTTATTTATATTCTTCAAATAATATATATTATAATTAGTTTTTCGCTTGAAAGATCGTGTAATATATTAAAAAAGATTAATTTGGACAAGTATCGAATTCTATATACGATTATCTTCATAATTTCATTCTTGAAAAACGTACATTTTAGTAAATATTGTATTTTCTCGTAGAAATCTAATCTATCGTTCGATACTCGATCAAAAAAGATTGATCGTATTACGTAGCGATACTATGCTTTCGAAATATCTTTAATTTATATTTCAAATTTATTGACTTTCGTTAAATAAAATCGACATTTACTTAATCAGCCGATAATACGTGTATCCAATCGGACGACGCGTTATTCAAGGCTCCAATCTCTCTTATTATTAATGATCCTTGATTTCCATAAGAGTCGATGGTTTGAGAAGCAACCGCTTGTTTGAAATGTAAAAGTCAATTTCTCAAGAGTTACTTTCGTCGACATTCAAGCGATATGAACTGACGTATGTGTCAACGTGTAGAGAAAGGTGTTTATTGTAGATATTTCTTAACGATTACTATATAAAGTCGAATGTTATCGACTGCCATCACATGGATTACCTCGTGTGTAGCTAATCATGATAAATTATGATTTTTATTTTCCTTTTTCTTTTTCTTTTCTTTTTTCAACAAAATAAGCTTTGTATTACCACAATTGTAACTGCATATTTAAACACATCATTGATGAATCTTTAAATTCATTATGTACTTTAGTGTCATTTCTAACTTATCATCAATATCAATGATATGCAAATTTAAAGTCGTTATTTTTTGAGAGGCTCGTAAACATTTCCATAAATTATAAGCTTTAAAATAATAACACTTTTTTCTCTGTAAATTAACAATTTTGTCTTATTCGAAAAATATTCAAAATTATTATTATTGAACATTTGAATTTACAACATATATTACGTAGTTCGGAAAGTCGTTTCGTTTTTCTTTTGTAAAAATGAAGACAATTTTTTCTTCGAGGTTAAACCTAAACCTTTCAAGTGGTCATAAATAGTTGAATTTGATAAATTTAACCTGTCATCGATCTCATATGTTACTATTTGTCGGTTTGCATCAACTAATGCCATTATTGCGTCAGCAAAAAACGAAACGACTTTCCGAACTACCTAATAAAATAATCCATTGGAAGTAGAAGTCTCTTTTTATAAAAGAAATTTTTCTTTCTGCTTTGAACAACGATCGAATATTGACATTAATATTGTCGTTAATATTGTACCTTTCTATTCTTCTCCAAAGACAAAAAAAAAAGGAAAAAGAAAAACTCGATAAAAGTCGAATCATTTATCCAACTGTCACGTGCCAATTGGGATGACTTAACGCAAAGAAGTGCGGCGTTCCTTCTGTAATATCGAACACTATTTTTACTTGCATATTTTTCACCGTCTCAGGGAACACCTCGGAATTAATCTCCGAGATCAATTAACTTAAAAGTATCGCGAGAACTCATAAATTCAGGAGGCCGTTAAAATGAAGCTATTAAAGTCCACTTTCGACGACCGACCCCCCTTCACCAATATGCGTTTAATGAATTCATGCAATTCCACGAAGGCGGATCAGCATTTGTCGGAATGATAAAGCGTACACAGGCGTTATATAATCTTCTTTGATTTTTTTTTTAAATCTTTTTTAAATAAATTCCAAGAGACCGCGTGGAGGCGTGTACACAGGAGATAACAATTTTTCTTTTTTTAAATCTTCTAACAAAAATATCAAAAAATACTAATTCGCGTTGTACGATTTTTCTATTAAAAAAAAAAAAAATAAATAAAAAAAAATGATATAAGTAATACGAAAGGAAAAAAAAAACATAAAAATCATATCGTGTATCATCGAACGTGATACATACAAGTTTAACTCTTGTGGGTCATACAACACACCCAATGTAGAACGTAACACAAACCGATCCCAAAAGAGTTTAAACACGATCGAGTTTAACATCCCCGATCGATCGGACCATTTAAGATAAGCGAGAACGATCGTTCGAAACGAACGACTCTGACGCTACCGTAACAAGCCACAGATTAATTATCGTGTCGATGTGAAAGACCGAAAGTCCATTCCCGAAGGCGACAGCCGTTCCGACACGGACTTTCACATCTCTTCCAGAAACTGGCAAGCCGTCAATTAGTGTCACTGTCACTGCCCTTAAGCTTCTAAATGGCGAACGAGCGAGTGAGCGAGCGAGGGAACGAAAGAACGAAAGAACGAAAAAAGAGAAAGAAAAGGGTGAAAAGAGGGGGATAAGAAGGGGGGAAGAGAAGAGAAGAAAGGAATGGCAGGAGAGAGAGACCTCCTTTTCGCTATTATCGCAAAGAATTACGAGGCGCATTACCTGTCCAAGTCCGTAGCTCTAACTCTGGCTAAGCCTAAGCTGTTGCTCGTTCGATTAACGCTCGATTAGACCTGTCGAGGGGCCGTTAAGGAAATACGAAAAGGAACGAGGATATGAAATGCGAGATACTTTATAATTCCAGATAACGTTATGAATGGTAACGAGCTTCGTGTTGCTCCGCCTTGCCCTCCTTCCCCGATCATTCGATGTACATATATATTCATTCGATCGACAGCCTTTTCTGTCCAACTACTTTCTGTTTAATCGAACAGGAACTAATGAAGTATCATTTTGAGAGAACCGACAATCTTATAGGTTTCTCTTTGATTTTACTGCTCTCCTTTTTCTTCTTTTTATCAAACGAATTACGATTAATTCCAACACGAGATTATCCGCTGGACCCGATGTTTGAAAAGTTGCTTCAACATAATATACTGACTACCGCTATTATCTATTCTACGCTAATAGAAAAATAAAATGTCGATAAATTTTGAGAAAAAAAAAAAGAAAATTCACGTTGAAATTTAATTTTCAATTTACATCTTATCGTGTTTAAGATGAAATTACTTTATTACGGTAAATCTTATACGGTAGCAGATTATACAAATTATCATCGGATTTACACGAAATATAGGTAAGGAAATATAATTTTCGCATGAAGAGAATGCATAAAGATTTAAAAGCAGCGGAAGTTTATATTTAATCAGTCCTACGCACGTTGTTGATGGTTCGATGAAAAGATAAAATCCGTTAATAATATCTCTATCGCAAGGTGTTTCGTCGGTGGGACTAATTAAAGTTATGTTAGATCGTTTGAGAGCTGCTACCTCTCGATATCATCGAATGATATCACCACGACGTATCTTATGAAAAATGTATTATCTCAAAAGCACTAACGATCGAAATATTATTTTTGTTGCGATATACTCACGCGATTTTCAACGCAGTAGAAGGTAAATCATAGGTTGGACAGGACATGTGAGCGTGTTCGAGAGACGGAACGTAGAGAATCGATAAACCAACGTCAGAACGAATTATTATTAGTTAACGGGTCTACGATCCGATCATAAATTCTATTTTTTATATATATATATATTTTTTATATTATTCTCTTTTTTTTTCTTTTTTCGTTATATCCGCGGTAGCACAAGGTGAACGGTTTTTTTTTAAAAGCGCTTCGAATAATTCCACGGTTACAATTCGATATATCGAGACTCATGCGCAACACTATACCGTCGATTATCTTGTCATAGTATTATAATTAGTACCAATCATTCGCAATATCTATATTTATAATTCGTTTCTCGATATAGGTATCTTCTATCAATTACTTTTCCTACGTCTACGTTGACAGCAAGTAGTTTATTAAATCTTCGAATATATAAACGAGTAGTAATAATGGCATTCTAATTAAAAATAAAAAATTAAGAAAAAGATGTAATTAATGTATTCATAAAGAATCGTAGAAATATATGAAATAATCGAAAGTACCGTACTTATTTAAAATTCGCATATATAACATATTTCCAATTAAAATACTTAATTAAACAATTTAAATAATTGAGTTATATTCTTACAAAATGATATTTCAATTTATTAAGGTAACAAATATTTGTCAAGGAACTAAGTTAAATATATCGTTTGATTAATAAAATAAACGATACGTATAAAGATAGAATTTTTAATAATAATAATAATAATAATAATAATAATAATAATAATAATAATAATAATAATAATAATAATAATAATAATAATGATAATAATAAAATGAAGAAATTGTGTTGGAAAATGTAGGAGCGTTTGAATCGAAAGGGATGTAATAATTTAGTCGGGTAGCTTCGCGACGTTTGGAACGACTTTAGAAACGGTAAATTCCTAGTCTCGGCTACTTTCCTAATCTCCATAGATCTTAATAACTCTACAAATCATATACAGAGACACTTTCGCGAAAATTGCGGAATAACTCAAGCTCCTAGCATTATCGCGGTTGCAAAGTGGCTCGACTATTGTACTATGCTTAAGCCGTTCTTTCGTATGCATAGCACGCTTCGCGTAGATATATATATATATATATATATCACGTAATCAAGAAATTAATTCAAGCAACGTGGCCTTTACACGACGTTACCTTCATGTCCTTGAAGTTTCAACTGCAAATTTCGAATACCAAAAAATAATTAATTGTGCTACCATGACGCTAGGCTTACGTGAGAAATCAACTCTTCCTGATGCTAATCAAAATTTCGAGAGTTTCATATTTATTTTTTATTTTTAAATTTAAATTAGCAAAACTTATTAATAATAGAATAATATTAAGACTTTTTTATTGCTAATAAAGTGTTTTTTTTTTTTTTTTTTTAGAATCTAATTGATAAATTTATAAAAAACCTGCAAAAAGTATCGATCGAGAAAACCAATATATAAAAAAACAAGCAAATGGTTAAAAATTTTTTTAATAAAATGTATCATCGTAGTGTCTACGAATAAACAACTTACATCATTAGTTACGTAATAGTTTTAGTTATAAAAAAAAAAAAAAAAAAAAAAAAAAAAAAACAAGAAAAATGTAGACAGGAGGGATTTATTACGATCGTAATTCGCATTTTATTTAATCCTCGACGGAGGCGTCGATGCGCGCGATAATTCCACAAGATTAGAATGATTTACGCGACGTTAAAGAAAAATAATACGAGTTTCATCAAACTCACGCTCATAATCAACGATATTTATGATACGATTACGATCGAGGCCATTACGAAGGAAGCTTTAAATCTTAACACGAAGTAATAACCCTCTCTACGTTCGAGTGCCAAGTATCACTCAGCTTGTTAGTCAGTGAGTGGTATTCTTTTCTAGATCGACACGATATAAAAAGAATCGACGAGAGAGAGAGAGAGAGAGAGAGAGAGAGAGAGGGATCTAACAGCATAACAACGCGATCACGAAACCTCAGGTGTTGTTACCACTTATATATTATATCTATGAATCTATTTCTTTTCTACGCGTGTATGTACATTCGACTCGATGATAATCGAGTTGATTAACGAGACTTTTTAATCCCTTGCTGAACGATACGGGATGTGACTCTAACACATTTAAATGAAATAACGGAGCAAGTCCACCGTGTGGATACGCTCGACAGAGCGAGTATATTTTTTCAACAAATATTTCTCTAAAAGAAAAACTCACACATGAGAAAAAAAGACCCCCTCAAAGAATATTTCGTCCGACTTTTAAAAGACCGACACACACGTTTTCTTCTTCGACACGCCTTTGGCACAACGCCGTGTTGCATTTGCTAGAGAGTACGATCGATGCAAATCGTTAACCTAGTTACTTTTGTGATCACGTTTGCGTAACTAACAAACGAGATCGAATTAGAACGAAGATGATTATCGTTTTTCTCTCTTTATTATATTTATCATGCAATATTTTCAATTTAATTAATAGGTTTTTTTTTTTTTATTTCTCTTACCATTTATTCTGACTTCTTATCTGAGAACAAACAAATTTGAAAAATGTAATAATTATTATAATTTTAATTTTAATTTATATGAAGGATGCTGCATGAATTGTTTCAAGTTTTTTTTTTTCAAAAGCTATTACTTATCGGAAAGTAACATATTATTGTATATAAAATTCTTTTTTAATTATCTAAATAAACATAAGAAAATAAGATCTTTATCAAGATGATCAAACCAAATAACGGTAAGAGAATAAGAAAAGGGAAGATAAATAAAAAATTGGCGATATAAGAACCAATGCAAAAGCCGTCTAGGCTCGTACAATAACGCTGGATTCGAATCGCGTGTGGGAGTAAGGTTTATGATTTGCTATTAACTCGTGGGATGTGTAATTTGAGGCAGACACCATATTACTTTAGCCAGAAAGTACCTCTCTTCTACGTTGTGTGTATATACCTAATACTACCACGTAGTATATATATTTTATTTACATCGAGTAGAATACACACATATTCAAGAAATTCACAATGCCTTCTTCGGCTTGAGAAACTTAAACATAAGGAATATATGTATGTACATATACTTGCATATATGCAATTGAACGAGCCTAACAACAAAAGCTTCAAAGATGTCTGATGTAAGGTATGTTAGGATCGATCGTAGATAACGATAAACACATGAGAAATCTCGTAAATCTTTATATCGCAGAATATAGCACTTAAATTGAAAAGAATTGAGAGAAAGAGAAAGGTGAGGTGTGCCTATTTTCAAGAATCGTTGCATCACCTTTCCACGCGCACGGAAAGATAGAAGATGGTATAAAGGTGGTGTTGGTGGTGGTGGTGGTTCTGGTGGTAGTGGTAGTAGATGCGAAGTATTAGGTTATAGACCTCGCTTTTCCAGGCGTGCGAGTTATAAATGGCCTGTGCACACCGAACTGAAACGTACATAGAGGACGCGTGTGGAAGAGGAGGAGGATGAGGAGGAGGAGCAGCAAGGGTAGAGACTTTCCGAGTGGTTCTCTATCTCTATCTCTCTCGTGAAAGTACAGGAGCGAGAAGGAGGAAGAGAAAGAGGGCGGCGAAGTGAGACAGGAAGCGAGACTAGTCGACGTAGTCGATGGAAGCGCGCAGGCTAGTGGACTCGGATTTATGAGACCGTCATATTTCGCAAGCTGCAAGCCGGTAATTCCTGGCCGTGCTGCGATTTATGGCCGCGGTGTGTCCCGCCTGCGTCATTAATCCTTCCCTTTCGCACCGAATCGAACTTCCACCTATCCTATACTCTACTCTCGCACTCTAACACTTTTCCACATCTACCTTCCTTCTTCTTCTCCTCCTACGTATATAAAATTTCCTAGTGTGCATGTGGTATGTGTGAGAGAGAAAGATTACTACCACTACTTTTACCCCGCGGGAACCGATCTATTCTTCTCGCAACTTTCATCTTTCCGACTTTCTCGAGTATAGAAACCGAACTTGCAATGACATACGTCGAGCGAATCGTTTCTATTCTTCCAGTTTATTAATTTTCAACAAAATATTATGTTCCTCTTTTTTTCTTGCTTTTTTTTAATTGAAAACTATTGCTTTTTAATTATTATAATTATGAGATATCGATACTCGTTCGTTTATTTTCTTATATAGTATACGTTATTACATATATGTACATATCTGGAATGTTAGAATTTCATTCCTCGACGAGATCATTTTGGAAAACGAAGTAATCCTTACACTTTTCACATTTCAATTTACTGTTTGATGAATATTTTTAAGATTCGTTGTCACTTTCTTCTTGTTCACTGCACACACGAATAAAATTATTTCAAACGCCTAGACTTGTTAAAACTATATATTAAATAAGTATCAAATTTTGTTCAGATATACGCGTGCAAGTTTTGTTATTATGCAAGTGATATGCATATGTGCATGAATATGTGTTTATAGATGTCAAGTAATATATGTGCATAAGTGAATTATATAAGCTTAGTAAATAAGACAAAATAAATCTAAGGCAATTAATTATTAAAATATTAATAATTACAGTATCATTATAAAAAAGGATATGAAACATTGTATCTAATGTAAATGAGAAGATAAATGAGATAAAAAATGTATAATAAGTAATATATGAACACGTCTAAATACGCCTTGTCGGAAAGAGAGAAGAATAACAACTGAAAAGGTAAGAAGGTGTGTAGAGGTAAATCTTATGAAAAGAATTGTTCCTCGATTATTTAATGTTTTGTTTTTATGTATATACATGTCCAACTTTTTGGCCGGTGTTTACATTCGACTATGGTCTGTCGGGTTTTCATTCTATTATGAATTTCGTCGCTTAACTGTAATGAATTAACTTTCGTGTACGTTCGGTGTTTGTCGGGTATATTTCGTAAATTTTTTCGCATTATTTGTTAGTCTTACTCGAACACTGGAACAGGTAACATCGATATTGTCCGTATACAATTTATTTCGCATATGCATGTGCATATTTTTTTGCCGTGTAAATGTACACGTTATTTGCGTATACTATTATAATATAATCTTAATATATATAAAGTACGTGTCACGTTGTTTATCCGCAATGGACTCCTAAACTACTGAGCCGATTTTAATAAAATTTTGCACACAGTGTGCAGTTTCATTCAACTTGAAAGATAGAATAGTTTATATCTCAATTTATAATCGCAATATTATTTTATCGCGAATTATTTGTTTATTAATAAAGAGTCATGATTATCTCTGTTAGTTCGATAAGATTCTAACAGATGGCGGTATAAGGTAATTCGTTGTAGAGACCCTATAGGAAGGACGTGCCATGTACATTTCTGGGGGACAGGAACTCGTGTAATCACGTGATTGCGCGCGAAATATTCAAACATTGAAATAATTATGAAATAATGAATTGCATCAAATACAGAAAAAAATGAATTATATTTAATGATAATTAAAAATTTATATTAAAATAGAATAGGGTACACACAAAAATTATTATAAATTCAATAAGAAAGATTCAATTAAGTTTGATTTGATAAAAGGCAATAAGTCTGTAAACAAACGATAAGTTATAGGTTAGGTTTGTACATTTATACTTGTAATTATTAAATGAGTAAGTTAAACCTACACTTATAGAAAACTACTAAAAAAAAAAAACAATTAAACATAAATATCATAATAAAAACTATAAGTATTCCAAACTTAAACTAACCACAGCCGTTAATACATACTAAAGATAAACATGGCTGCGCGATGCAACGGAAACTGTCCCCCCACATTTTCAGCTTTGCAATCTGCATGGCATGTCCCTCCTATAGGGTCTCTAATTCGTTGACTTAAAGACATGTATATCGGACTGATTGTGAGCCACAGCAACGCGTGGCGGGCCACCCCTAGTAGAATATAAAAATTTTATAATGATTAAAAATTATAACGAGCTGTTTCTTAATACTATGGTGATACCATAAGACTCGTTGAATGTGCTAAAAACAATCACGACATAGCAATAATAATTTATAATTGTAAATTAAATTTAAAACGAGATTGACGAAAAAAAGGGAATATACATTTTAAGTTTTACATTTAATGGTATTCGATATCAAATTTCTACCATCCATTTCCAATGGATTTTATTACCTTCATACTTTGATCCAGTCTAGCATGCTGTTTGAATAATTAATTCTTTGCACTTTGATCCGGAATTCATTACAGTGTTCAGAGGATTTATATATTCATGCATAAAGTTGATCGTTGACTGTGTGTCGGGAAAACAATGAATAATAATACCGATTACTTCATATCTCATTGTAAAGCGGGGGACAAATAAAAATGGTAATATTTTCTATTATATATGTGTTTCGTGGCTATCGGTATTAGTAAAATAAGTTAAAACTGTTTCATATAAAAAAAGAAAAATTTTAAATTGTAAAACGATTCGAAAACTTTGATAACAATAATAATCATGCATACCCAGACGCAAATACAAACAAATTAAGTACAATGACGTTAAACCGAGTGTATATTGTAATATAGTAAAGAGTAAAAGGGCTAACACGTGCCAACGGTGAAAACGAGCGAATTAATGAGATAAAATGAGAGAAGAAAAGAAAAGAATTGAAGAGTAGGGGTTAATCACAAGTAATTTCAATGCTCGTGTTCAATTTTATTTTTTATATAGGTATTATTTAAATACATATATATATATATATATATATATGGATTTCCGTGAGAATTTTACTGAAACGTCTAATGCTAAATCGGTCGAGTAGAGCGACTTGAACATCGTGTTCGTTCTAGCTCGTTGATTTTCTTCAACGAGTTCACTTCTAAGTATCAATGCATTACTCCCGACCGATCCCCCCAACCTCCTCTTCTATTCCCCTATACATGTTTGCTTCACGATTCGATCGTAACACGAGCTATCAACGTACGTTTCGCGACGATAAATTCGCGGCTTGTAACGGTTTTTAATCAACGTATAACCCGACGATGCGATTAATCATTCGACCGATTACGATCGAAACATACGAGGAGCCATCGATAGTATGGGTCTCTCTTTCTCTCTCTTTCTCTCTCTTTCTCTCTCTCTATTTTCCCCCCTTTCGCACGCTTGACAAAATGCGTACACATCCCGTAAAATATCGGCTCGCTGTTGGCGGTACATTTTACGTTTCATCGTTGTCATCGTCGTCTCCGTCTACGTCGTCGTCGTCGTCGTCGTCGTCGTCGTCGTCGTCGTCGTCGTCGTCGTCGTCGTCGTCGTCGTTAGTAGTTGAGGATATTAAAGTGTTCGACACTTTGTAAATTTCACTTTTTTTCAACGACTAATCAGTACACAATCGTTCATCGCTAAAGATTTGTTTTCGTTTATGTATTTTCCAAGAGATTTGTTCAATTTGAGAATTTTTAATTTAACGAGATTATTTTCTATCTGATTAAATAACATTGATTTATTAAGGCAAGTCAATATACGTAATATGATATAAAGAAATATTTATTAATATATACGAAGAATTGTAGTATGATGTATTTAGGGTTCGACGGATTCAAAATTGAAAAATTAGTGTGCTAAATATTTTATTTTAACAACGAAAAATAAAAAAATAATTTTTAATTTATAAAAGTCAAAATATCTGGAAAACTGCTTTAAAAAATATTGAATAATATATAGGAAGAATTGCAGTATGATGTATTTAAAATTCCAAAAATTAAAAATTAAAAATTTAGTGTTTATTTTAATAATAAATAGTTTTATAAAAGTTAAAATATCTCGAAGATTGCATTTGCTCATTTAAAGAAAGATGAATGCGTAATAAATTTTTTCTTCAGCTATTTGACTGCAGTGTTGAAGTTCCTCTTACTCTCTTTTTTTTTTTGTTGGGGGTAACTGTCACTTTTTTCTTCATAGTCAAGTTCCATAGGAATTTTATTCGGGTTAACTTGCATAGCCTTCAACACTTCTTTCCATACAACATTACGGTAGTGACGTGAATTCTCTAGCGGCAACAGAATTTTCAAACTGCAAACTGCTTTGCATCATGACTCGAGAATAGGCAACGTACAGCAGCATCTCTTCATGCTTCTACTTTTTCCAACGTAGCAGTGTTCTTCTTATTAAAGTTAAAATCTCAACGTTTTGTAGAGCATACACCAGATATCTTTCTTCTAGTTAAATAAGTTTTGATAAAAATTATCCGTCTATCATTATGACACCCAGTTTTACGCATATTATGAAAGGTAAAATCATTTATAGAATATTTAAACCCTTCAATAAATATACCTTAAGTCGAGATCTAATTAAATCAATTTATTGCAACCGGAAACAGTAGATTCACTTAATTTCTTGGTACTTAAGCATTAACGCAACCGCGGCAAAATTCCGCTAATGCGCCAATTTACACATTAAATTGTTGCGACAAATCATAGAATAAAAAACTTTATTTAAAATCAAAACACTTTCAAAATTCAAAACACTTTACTTATAAAAAGTAGTCAATCGGATTTCGGTGAAAAATGGGCCGATATAGAATTTAACATAGTTTCAAAACAGTCTCTATTTTATTGCACCTGATGCTGTCGCCATATGAACTCTGATAAATAAGATTCCAAATGATGTCTCGCATCTTGTTATGTTTTTGGCAAATCTCAAATACGCATTTTCGTAGCACTAAAAAATGACGAAACCCTGACGGTTGTTGTGTGCGAACAACAAGATTGCTCTTTATTGGCGCATTAGCGGAATTTTTGCTGCGGTGGCGTTAATACGTAAGTACCAATTTCTTTAATTAAACCTTTCGATCATTTTCAAAATATAATCGAAAAGTATACAAAAATTGTTAGTTCAATATTGCATAATAATTTTGTAGATCTAATGTAAATGTTTTGTATCATTGAATGAAAAAATTCCACAAGTATAGTATTAAAAAATGATGACTTATTGTGTATATATTTATAGACACAAATGCACCGGGAAGTATCATGGATACCAAAAGATCTAGATTATCTAAAGTTCGATCTCTCTTCGTCATTCCGAGAAATCGATTACCCGTCAAAACTATCGAGGCTGGAAGATTAAAATGACTCTGAATTTTATCAGTTTATCGGTATCGTTATACGTGTATACACACACATACATATTTCTCAGATTATCGAAAGGAAGATCTTTAAGAGATCGTTTCTCTCAAACTAATTATAATGTACTACATAGAAAGTTCGCGAGATCTACGATATATAATTTCGATAAAATAAATATTCGAAGTATCGATCGAGATAACCATTCGCATCTGTTCTCGAATCAGTGACTCCGAAACACATTTCGGAATGGAATTCAACGAGAGAAACAAATAAAGGATTCTGTACGATAACAAATAGAAACGATGATCGTAAGATGAAAGGATATATACAAAAAGAAGAAGAAGAAGAAGAAAAAGAAGAATATTTTGGATTGGTCCGAGTCTCGTTCACGACTATTCTTGAGCTTGTTGTCATCGTGTCGTGGATTCCTTCGACCAAATAATTAATCCCGACGGTCAGAACGTTGTCTTTTCTTCCTCTTAAACAGCCTTAGCAGCCACAGCATCCTTAACATCGTCATCATCGTTGTCGTAGTCGTAGTCGTAGTCGTGTCGTAGTCGTAGTCGTAGTCGTTGTCGTTGTCGTTGTCGTTGTCGTTGTCATTGTCATTGTCGTTGTCGTTGTCGTCGTAGAAACGAAACGAGCAAGAAGAGAAGACCGCCGCTTGCACGTCGAGTGTGCGCGGAATGAAAACTGTCAGGGGCTGACACGGCGAATTGGTTGGGGGCGACAGCTCGCTAAATGCACAACCACCCCCTTCTACGAGCCTCCCTCGTTTCCTCCTCCTCCTCCTCCTCCTCCTCCTGTTCTCATCCCCCATTGCAAGCGAGTCTCTAGCCTACTACGTCTGTGAACAACCCGGGTGTGTACCTGCCGTCGCCGATGCCGTTGAAAATGTGGAGCCGATATGCTTGTCCGCGCGTCACAATTTTCCCCCTCAACCTATCCCCACCCGCGGCAGACTAAAAAAAGAAGGAAGAATAAATAAATAAAAAACGGGAGACGGTGTAAGAGAAGGAGGATGAAAGAGAGATGGAAATTCGCAAATGCATGGTATTGACGTTTCGCGACCTGTAGTCCGTTAACCCCTCGTCGTCAAACGACGATGGAAAGGTACAACGAATCATCGAAAAACACTTTAATCGTCGTCTATCTCCATAAGACCTTAAAATTCTTCGAGACACAAGATGTAACGATCTTCCTTTCGATTCGTCCGGTTTTAACTATTTCTAATTATTTCTTTCTTTCAATATGTTTTTACGCTATTTTTGCAAACATTATTTCCTTCTACTTATAGTTTGATCGAAGATTGGTTTCTAAGACAAAAAAAATTACTTTTGAATTGTCTACGTTTGAAAATGAAATAAATTGAATCAATAAAAATAATGAATCTAAAAGTAAATCTGTACGTTTAGTTAAAATAGGAAAAATCAATTATTCAAATCGATCGGAAAATGAGACTAAACTGACGGTATAAAATTGCAATTAAGAAGGAGTAGCTATTATCAATGAAAGAAAGTAAGAAAAAAAAATGAGAAAAGAAAAATATGCAAAAGCGTATTACTCCGGTGATGGTATTCTTCTAATTTTATCGAAATTAATCGACACGATTTCCGAAGGATAGATATCGAAGAATTCATTAGCTCCTTCCCGTGAGAGAATTCTTTCAGAATAACCTTGTGTGCCAGGAGTACCTACCTACCTACCTACCAACGTAGTAGGCTAGGCGACGACGTCGATATTAGTCCGACGTGGAACTTATAATTGGCAAGGTTCGATCGATATTTTAATTTATCTAAGGGAAGTGCTCCCGGTGATGCTGTCAGTGCACTTAACGAGAGAGGACAGCTTGCCGAACCGGCGAGCAGAAAATTGAAAATGCTGAAGAAGGGAGTAAAGAGGGCTTGGAAAAGGGAGGGTGAAAGAGTGAAAGAACGAGAGAGAGAGAGAGAGGGAAGAAAAGAAATCAACGTTAAGAACTACTCGCGCTTGCCGTCAGGAAGTAATAAGTAAAAAAATAGATCCTTCCAACCCCCTCCAAGAATTACCAATTACTTCGGTAATTATTCATTCGAGTGTCAGCGTAAAACGGCAGGCATTGTTATCATCGACGCCGATGGAAATAAACGTAAATTAGCGTTAAACTGTTTTGTATAAATTATTATGGTACGCTTTCTCAACACTGCAACGACTAAAATCAACCTATTACACATCGATGTTAGATTAGGAAAACGAACTCTCCACGATGTGGTCTGTCAATTGACGAGCATAAATTTTAATCGTCTATTTCGAAACGAACAAAGCCAACTACGTGACTCGTATGTCAACGATAATTAAATCGAAAAAATTTGTAATTTGTAAGGATGATGATTTGTCCAATGGAATCAAAGAAATGAATAATAATAAGTATGGAAATGTGTGTTCTTTGTCGTTAAAATTAGCAATTTAAAATACCGAGAAGACTTTGTTCGTAAACAAAGTAGAACGATTAAATTGTAAAACAGATTGGACGCCACGAATGCAGCTAGTTCCATTTTGAATTTAATATCCAAGACAATATAGCTTGGCGGATGGAAGGGGACAACGGGAACACACCTGATGCTTTTTGTTTACGAGCAGTCAACGAACGCTTGGTGAGAAAGTAAGAAAGAAAACTCTGCCAGGTCATCGGAGTTGAGAGTGTCGACTCGGTTTAAATCCGACGTTCAACAATTTCTATAGAATTCCTCTAATCGTTAATCGACGCCACAAATTACCCCATGTTGTCCTTATTATATCTTTTTATCGAACGAAAGAGATAAAAAGAACTTGAAAATGTTAAGATAAATAAATAACTGGAATAGAATCGATGTTGAATAACGTAAAGGACTCGAAAGGGAAAGAATCGATGGAATATTCGCGTAGTTACTGTTACCGAAACGTTCGAAAGGTATTGGCTCTGTACGAACGTCAATTATAACGAGGATAGGATACGTCCACCTTGATGGAATTAACGTCCCCATCGTACTTCGTTAGTCGCTCATTCGAGTCTCCATTATCGAAGTCTCGCTAAATAACTTAATGGCAATTACTTAGCTGATACATGTCCCTATGGTTGCTATCGTCATTGACAGTGCGTTGGGTTGGCTCTCTCTCTGTAGGCAAGAGTTATCCGTTGATACTCGGATTCCACGCCGTCGATCGTTATTACGTCTATATATATAGATATATACATGTATATATCTATATACAGGTATATATGTACACGCAATGGCTATTGCACATCGAAAATCGAGAAAAGGGAAAGAGTTAGAGGACAAACGCTCGCTCAACAGAATGTGCTCACGTGTTATCGCAACGATAAACACGTTGGAAAACGGGAATTTACGTGGTCCGAGACATGGCAACGTCAAAGAGAGATAACTCGATCGTCGATGCTAACCGTGCCATGTGATTTATCTAAAGCCGGTTTCCATACTCGTTCACACCACCACCACCACCATCACCACCACCACCGCCAGTACCGGGCAACAAGGTGCAACGATTGCGTTATTGTTACGAGTCAATGTCCTGCGATTCGTCGTTTCATCGCCTTAAGTACGATATCAATAATCTATTAATCTTGTCATGATCGTAGATAACAAATCACATCTGTACCAATAAAATCTCTTATCTACATCTATCTACCTAACATAAATCTGTTTTATAATGTAGAAATAAAATTGTACAAAATAACTTCTATCAATTTATTAGGATAGAAAATATATATTAACTGGGATAAAAGGGAAAATATTTAAGCTTGTGGAATAGAATTGTAGAATTTCGTGTTCGTAAAAAAAATATAGAAATTATCTACGCGTTTTATTGACGATGATTACGAAGTCATCGAACAACAACCCCGATAGGAAGTTTAACGGTTGCCGATTTGAAAGGAGGAAAGGATGGGGAAAAAATAAGAAAAAAATAACAAAACTAAAAAAGAAGAAGAAGAAGAAGAGGAGGAGGAGGAGGAGGAGAGAAAAGGTACTCTTCTGGTGCGGTGCGGTGCGGCGGGTCGATGCGAAGCCGACGAGACACGATCGAGTCATGCTGGTCCATTGTCCTGCGGTAGATTGGCTGATTTCGTCGGGACGTTTGACGAAGCCGCCGCGTAGCTACCACGAAGATTGATTGGCAGTGATAGGGACGATCGACGAGTACGGCCAAAGCCGGCACGGAAGCTCAATAAAGGTAATTAATGGCTCGGTCGAACCGTAGGTGTTCCGTCCGAGAAAGAAGAATCCCAATAAAAACACCAATTTACAGCGCTTTGGTAGCTTGCGCGAGACTCGTTCGAGTCTTTCGATACGTGAATCGAGTAAAAAAGAGAGAGAGAAAGACTGTGTATAGTGCATCGTTCGCATAACGGCATATTGTAAAACCTTTCACGATATATTGTATATACGTTCGTTCTGACATCTCGTACTGAGTCAGAGTGCTCGAAAGAAAACATCGAAACGATTCTGAACGATTGATTCGCCTTTCCTGATTTATTACGACAATTTTGATTTTTCGAGAGTAGGTAAGCGTTCGGAGTTGAATGCACTTTACAAAAGGTATATCAAAAAACTGTGACAAGCTGTAATACATCATTAATCGAAATTATTTATATATCATATTTTATAATCGTAATTAAACATATATATATCACTTGTAATTAAACCGTGTTATATACGATTGACTTAGTCGTTATTCGAGGAAAAACAATAAGACAAGAGTATCGTGTAATTAAAGAAAGTCTTGATACCCAGGGAACATTTCCATGTTCGTCGTTGAAGACGACCAACTACCTAAAACAAAACCCACTTATTTTGCCATTAGCGAAGAACTAACTATGGTCTCGCTTTTCTTGCCAGTGCCATTTGTTTCAATCTATGCTTCAATGGACGTGAGCTAATTACGAACAGTATTGAGCGACACGCTCTCTACTCCTCCTCGAGTCGTCGTGTCTACGTAGAACATCGTGGCGACGAGCAACCAACGTCCATGAATGGTAGTCTCCGTGGCGCGATGATAGTCTACCGGTGTGAGTGAGTGAGTGAGTGAGAGAGAGAGAGAGAGAGAGAGACTAAATTTCTCTCTCTCTCTCTCTCTCCTCTACGGTCAACCGGTTACAGGGAGTTGACAGGGTTGGCCGGGCGCGTTACTGCGAGCCCAGGACAGTTCCTGTCAGGCTACATGGAGACAAATGAGCGACCGGCAATCAAGCGCTGTTAGCTCCGTGCGACCTTTCGCCAACCACCATCTGACCGTTCCTTTTTGCCCCGACCCGCTTCATCATAATTTATTGTGATACTGTCACGTTAATAACTCAATTTATTTCACTGGAAGTCCTATTATTTTTATGACTGGTCTTAGTTCGTACTCTCGTCCTTCTTTTTCCTCAGTAGTAGTCCCCTTGTGTATCTCCGGATACGAAACCATGTGGTACTTTTACTATTCAACAACGTTTTATTAAAATCCGGTTTTCACATTTAATCTATTATATTATATATTACGTGTGTTTTTTTCTTTTCATATCTTTGACTATTCATCCTTATATTTTTGTAGTATAATCCTTCCTATTGTCGCATGACGAAATCGAGAGAGTTGGTGTATTTTAATTAATTCATATTGTAACGTAAAATAAAGCAAAGATAACGTTGATTTTTGGAAAATATTCAAATATGTGTTATCAAATAGATTATATTTCCAAGGTTCGAATAATAACATTGTTATCTTTGAATATATTTTTCGACGCTTAAATTATTCGCTATTTATGATTAGCTAATATCACTTCTTATATCTTTTTGTTTTCACTAAATGATGTATATGTTTTAAGCAAATAGTGCATAGGATGACTGGTCAAAAATGAACTATACATACTCATTTCCGTAAATGAAAATAAACTGTTCCTTGGATATAATCTATACGTCAACACTCATTAACATTTATATACATATATTATAAAGATATTACTTGAATAATAATTATAAAAATTTATGTAATAATTCATTAAAAAAATGTTTTAATTTAAGATAAACGATAGGAATTGAAACGATATGGTTTTTGATAATATCGCGACGACATCGTAAGGATATTAAAAAGGATATAGAATTTAGTTGGATAAAATTGATCCTTAGATTGTGATTTTGGTGCATTCAGATTGCGAAACATTAAGATAAGAAGTAGAAAGGTGATAGGATAGAACGACACCACCACCTCGAGCTACATCTACCCTTCTATATTGTCGCATATATACAGACTGTGAGGATAACGTTGCAAGAGATAGCCCCTTGGTTTAACCCCTCGACAGCTACGCTATACCACACCACTTACTTAAGAACTTCTTGGCTCCTTATCACCGGCCAAGGCTATAACCAACCTAAGTTTCCTCATCAATGTCCTATCCACACTATGTCTGCGACTTCCTCTTCCTCCTCTTCTTCCCTTTTTCCTCTTCCTTCGTCTCTACTTCTAAACCCCCTACACCTCCCTCTCCCTCTTTTCTCTCTGTATTTCACGAGTGTCGTCTCGTTATGCCACTTTTGTCGCTATCATTTCACCTCAAACTTATGACACCTAAGCTCATCCGATACGGACAAAAACCTACCTCATCGAATAAAGTACTTCAAAGTCTTTTACCTTTAGTAGATAGTTTCGTTTGCTCGTCGTTTAACACGTTTATCGTCTATCTGAAAGATTATGGAATTGATAAAGTTTTGAATGAACATGACTGTTTGTTTTCTCTTTTTTTCTCTTTTTTTTTCGTACAATTTTAATTGGACTGTCTCTTTCTAATAGAAAATTGTTCGAATAAAATAAATTGGTACGAAATGATTTCTAGTATGAGAAATCGTATGTGTGCGTGTGTTCGTGAGTGTGTGTCCGAGTTGAGAGGGTATGGAGAAAATATTTTCATCGACGTGCGTTAAAAATATATGACTACTCTATATGCCCTGAAGCGATTCGTTGACGTAACGTTCGCGGTTGGATCGCAAACGGTCAACGTAGATATCGAGCATGTAATAAACTACAAAGAAGTAAATCACGTCCTGCGGTGGTGGTGGTGGTGTAGAGATTTCGAAACGAATGAAAATGGCAAAATAGAGAAAGAAAAATCATATTTATCTACCACTCGTGTTGGTAGATCTATCTCATCGATCTCTCTCTCGTAACGCGAGAAAGTCATAGGGCGCGCGGCGCGGACTGAGTCGATCTATGGATCTCGTTGGAAAACTCGTTTACTGTGCTATTGTTGCGTTTTATATCGACGAGATATTAATCGACGAACTTCCAGATAAAATATAAGCGAACTGTAAAGCATCGCGTAATAGGAGACACGAATGAACAAAACAATATGTTTGTTTTACCCTTTTTTACCTAACTTCTTTTTTCCACTTTCATCTTATCATCTTTCTTCACACTTTTGATACTGATAAAAATCGATTAATCATTACTTTTGCGCGTTATATTATGTGTATCTTATATCTCACCAGTTATATCCATTTTATTTTTTATTTTAGACGTAAAATATACCATAGAAATAAATTTAATTAAGAATAATATTTTGCATTTTTTCGATTATCATATTTTGACCAAATTTGAGAACTTAAAAATATAATTCAACTTACAATTTGATCTATGCATAATGAGAAACTATATATTTTATGATTGGCTTGAGGGAAACTTGGAATCCAAGATGTGACTTCAAGTCTATTGGAGCTTAAATTACAAATTAGTATTTGAAGTACCCATTGCCGAGTGGTAAGGGTCGATAACGGAAACTAACTGTAAATCCCATTATCACCGGAAACTTATTATTATTACATTTTCATTAATATACCTACATATATATTTAAAATCTGATTATTATTAATATGAACAAAAATATATATATATATATATATATTTTATAATACTCCAATAAAATAGATTCAACTCGTAATAAAAGAACCTCTAAACTTATCTTATTTAAAAGGAGTATTATGGTAAAATAATAAATCGTCTCCCTCATTAAAGTAATATAAATACGATTGAAAAAATGAAAACTCGAAATGTAAGCTCGTGTTGAACTTTCTTGGTTATATACTCACGTGCGAAGTAGTATCGTTAACGAACACGTTGGACACAAGGACGGTTAAAAGGGTTCTCTCTGTCTCTCTCTCCCTGTTACAAGTCGACTCCGTTACACCAATCACAATTACTCGGTCGGCGTCTTTGTAGTCGGCTAGATTGAGAGATAACTCGCTCCTTCATGCTCGATTCAATAATTTAACGTAATTACGAGAGAGCATTGGTAGAGCTTGGTCGCCGGAGTCGGCACCGCAAGATGCGATTAAGCCAAACGCGTTCGTTCGAGAACGTTACGCCTTCGAGATACTTCAAAGAGCACATTCGAACTTCTCTCTTTCTCTCTCTCTCTCTCTCTCTCTCTCTTTCTCTCTCTCTAGACCGAATGTTTACGTCGTCCTTACTCACCACCACTCTACCACCACGTTTGGCCAAAGGAGATTCTTCGGTGGCAGGAAATTATCACGAATGCAACCAATCCTCCTTCTTTCTTTCTTTCTACAATTGCAATCTCGCGAGAACATAAATATTTTCAAATTACCTCTCTCTCGTTTAAAAATAAAAAAAACTTTAGTCATTGGCTACACACGATATCTATAAAATCGAATATGCCTGTTAATACGTACGAATTATATCTGAGTTTTTATTTATTTTTTTTTTATTTTAAATAAATATATACCAAAGTACTTAATCGAACGTAACATAATTGAGTGGAACGATAAAGTATATAAAGTATTAACCCGTCTCGAGAACTTTCTTACCTTTTTCCTTTTATATATATATAAAAGTTTTACATTCACAATATTTCGTGTCATTTTATCGTGATGTGATTTATATAAAATACTTTTTTGTTTTATTACCTTTCTCTGCATAATATGGTGGCTAACTTAATAACGAAATATTTGAAATCGATGATTCAAACTTTTATTCGCATTATATAATTTACTGGACGATAAATTTATTCAAGAATCTTTCAATTATTTATTGCTATATTTGCAAAAAGAAAGAGAGAGAGTGAGAAAAAGAGAGAAAAGATAAGAAAATAAGATGAAAAGAAAAAGGAATGATAAGAATATACAAAGTAAAGTTTATCGTAATGGGGTACCATAAAAAAGGAATTATTCCCCTACGCGTTTTGTGCTCATTAAAGAGGTCTCCCTTCTTCTTCTTCTTCTCTCCTTCTTCTTCTTCTTGGTCTATATGAGCCACGCGTAAACGTTATCAGCCCTTTCCGGCGCGGCGCATCGCATTTGCTTCGTTTCTCTGGAAGGAAACCATCTCTGACTCAACGCTCCTTGTCGTATTATGTAAATTCCTGACATCTCTGACCCTACAATTAGTTATTCCCCATCGTATGTATATGTTAGCTACGCATACCTACGATTTTGTGAACTCCCTTTCACCGTTCCTCCCTTCCAAGTAATGGAATTCTCTTTGCGAGAGACACCACACGGTAGAAAAGATGCGGAAGCATGAATACACTAAAAAGAGAACGAAAAATCTTATCGAACGATAACAGCTTACCACAATCCAATTTATTTACAGTTATATCAAATTTAGATAATCCTAATATATATCTGATATCTCTTCATTATTTATTTGTATAATATAGATATACTTTATCGCGATAAAACTCGTGTCAGAAAATGTTGACAGAGAGACAAATATAACAGAATTTGAAAATAGAAGTATAAATAAATTACAATTGTTCGAATTAACGTTACGATAGTATATAATAGGTTGAAAGAAAAATTCCAAACAAGACTTTGAAATAAAAAAAAAGAAACAGAAAAAGAGGAAGAGAGGAAAGGTCTTATAGTCATCCCGCTCAGCAAACTAGTAACCAAGTCGTCGACGACGACTAACGTCGAATGTCTTACTACTCGGCAATAAACTCACGTGGATACGAACGATCGCTGGATTTTCTTGGACGTATTGAAGATTCCACTTGACTTTGCAGATAGATACTTTCTTCCTCTCGTCTTACATGGAGCCTTCTGTGCGAGTAAGAAAGAAAGAGAGAGAGAGAGAGAGAGATGCATTGGTATACCTTCTACGGATGGTATAAATTATGCGCATTCTAAGATATCGCGGTTTCGCGATTTACGAACGACGCTCGCGCGTATTTCTTCCGACATTGCCTGGAGAATGTGTTTCTTCTTTCCCCAATGAAAAAAGAAAGAGAGGAAGAGGGAAAGAGAGAGAGAAAGAAAGAAGTGTGCATATCCTGCAGGCACGGGATTAATCCTCACAGCGATAAGCGTCGGACGTGCAAATAAAAACCCGCGTTAATTGACCATCCGTCTGACGTCGAATCTCAAATCCGTAATCTCAAACTTTCTTATTACATTTTATCGCACCCTGTCATCGTAATTATTGAGGAAACTTAATTACGATGAATTACGTTCAGCTTCTGACTACTTCTTGTAAATTCTAACAAAGTTCCCTTCTATTCCGAACCCTTCTATTCGCGCTCCTCTACATCAACTTTTCGTGTCTCCGCGAGTATCCTTTTTTCCTGTTTATCCAACAATTACGTAGATGTCGGATAGACAGTCCCTCTCTGATAATATTATTTAATTAAAACTACAACGAAATAATCTAGAGAATGAGATCCAACTAAACACATTGATTTTCAAATCATAGATTATGACGTATCGTAGAAAAATAATGGAGCGTGCGTAAACATCATCGATGACTAGACTATGTGACCACTTTGAAAATTGATATCATCTGAAAATAAGTGGAAAGAAGAAAATTTTCGATAGAAGGGAGGATCGTTATGACGTGAACTGTTAAACCGAGCAGCACGGTGCCTGGAAGTTGGAAAGAAGAAGAGGAAGAAGAAGAAGAAGAAGAAGAAAGAGAAAGAGGATTATTATAAATGGGGTGGGATAAAAGGAGGCACACGACGCTTGGACAAGAAAAGGAGGTGGATGAAGAAGAGAAGGAAGGAATAGGTGGAGAATGAGGAGAAGGATGAGGAGTAGGAGGAGGAGGAGGGAAACGCGACGGACCGGATGATGAATTAGCCGAGGTGACCTCTCGCGCGAAATCTCTCTTGCTAGCTCTCGCCGTAGGCAGCTCCCGTGATGTCGACCCCGAGATGATGGATCGTCTCGCGTCACGGAGCCATTCATCACCTCCATCTATCAGCCACCCCTTCACCTTGCTTTAGAAAGCGAGCATTCGACGGCTATCTACTCGCTACGGATAGTGATTAATGTTGATCGGAGCGCACCCTGTTATTCGACCTCACCTCGTCTCTCTCTCCCTCTCTCTCTCTCTCTCTCTCTTTCTCTTTCTATATATATATATATATACCCATTTATCTATCTATCCATCTATCTATCTTTCTATCTATCTATCTTTCTGTCTTTCTCGAACGTCGTTGATTTTCTTTCCTCCCCCAAAGCATCGTCGTCGCAGCATCTTCTTCTCGGACGTTGACTTCGTCCAATGCGTATGGCCAGATTCCAAAATGCAAACCTCCTCTCTTTCTCTATCCATCTATCTATCTATCTATTTATCTATCTATCTATCCCTGTCTCTATCCCTCTACTCTGGAAATCGCTCGAAGAATAGCTCCGTTTCGCACGGATGCATGTAAAATATCGCTCCGATTTCGACGTCTTGCTCTCTTATACGGATTAACGTCTTCTTGTAGCGTGAACAACGAGATTAAAATAAAGAGCGTAACACACACGCATTTGTGTGTGTGTGTGTGCACGTGTGTTAGTGTTTTCTTCTCGTGTTATATATCTTCGAAGAAGATTTAGAAGAGAAAACGATTCGTCTGATACGAGAACGTGTGATGAGCGTGCGTACCGTTCGATATCAACTTAGAGATGTTAGGTTATTCGTGTTTATCTAACAAACAAATTGATGAGATAGTCGGTATTTTTTATTTGTTTTTTTGTTTTTTTAAATTGTTCACTCTTTCCAAGAACAAGCGTCATCTTCTTCCAGTTAGTAATTTTGTAAATGAAACATTAGATCATTTCTATATTACTTTTCGTATTATATTTAACGTTTTACGAGTACTAGGAATACGATTGTTTATTCGATAATCATATTTTTTTTTAACGAATGAACAATCGTTTAACTTGAAATGTACTAGCTTCGAGAACATTTATTTCAATGAATCATAAAATCCGCAAAAGTAAGATCGATATCGTTGAAGTATTATATCTCTGTCCTTTTAAAGTTGCCGCAAATACCTCGAGCGAGAAATTAATTACGCATGTACGTTGCACCTGCGGGAAGGTCAGTAATGTTTCTTCAGCTGTTTTCTTCGATGTTACTTCAATATGTTGATACATACGTATATATATATATTGCAAGTATGTATCCATAAACGCATGTTTATAAGCAACTATTTCCACTTTCGTTTAAACCGGTCAATGTACCGATGATTCAATTAGAGAACTTGTCCTAGCAATTATCCAAGAATTCTTATCTTATACTAGTTTTTTTTAATTACAATATCAAGAGAAAAATAATCGGCAAGACGTCCAGTGAACACTTATTTTTCTATGAAAGATACTCGAATAAAATAATTAAAAAACGCTCTATTACTTAAGAGTTGAATTATCTTTCATAAAAGCAAACTTTAGGATATTCGTAGGACTTTTACTAAAGAAAAATCAACTATATCGTTGAAAGAAAAACTTAAAGTTAATGGACTCTGTATAAAATGGAAAACAAATTAAAAATACCTGGAGCCAAAAAATAAAAAAGATAATGTTACTAGTGAAAGAATGAGAGTGAGAAAAAGTAGAATGAAAAAAAAAAGAAAAAGAAAAAGAAAAAGTAGAAGAAGAGAAGCAAGCACACGTCATTCGTGAAGCCAATCGATTTTGTCTTTCGCAATTTCCAGTGTCGAGGGATCGGACGTAGCTTATAGATGAATTATAGTCGGTCTTTGGCCGTCGCGCATTCAAGGGTGATGTATGATTCGCTGAGAGACGGTAGGTAGAAAACATTCACGATATACGGCCTGTTAATAACGGCAAGAACGAACGAAAGAACGAAAGAACGAACGAACGAACGGACGGATGAACGGAACGAACGGGATGGACGGAAAGGACGGGGATGGACGGATGGACGGACAAGGTAACGAATAGACGCGGAACGCGAACGGTACACAGATGCCGCTGGCGGGCTGAGCGCCCCTTTGTGTTTTATTACAAACGATACGTCAGCCACGATGTATGGGCTGCCTTTATCCGCGGCATGTTATTGATGTGCTAAATTGTCCGCGCTGACTCGTAAGACCGTGGAACAGGATGGCTGCTTGATAGACGTCGGTTCGGGGGATGCACTAATAGCGATACCGTCCTATAACTCGACAAAGAGATCTTCTATAAAAGTACGACGACGCGTTATGGTTACTGGATCCCTTCTAATGTGATTCGATAACTGGTCTATTTCTTGAGTAATATACTTGCATTTTTTAAGTTAACAAATTTTTGATATATCTTGTTATTGTAGATAATAGTAAATTGTTAAATTTTTCTACAAAAAAAATTTCGAAAGAGAGAGAGAGAGAGAACCAAACAATTATTATTCATCATGCTATCGAATAATCTTGGTTAAATAATCGTTTATCTTTCGTCATATTATCTCGCGTATAATAAAGAGAAAAACCAGATACATTATATCATAAAATTGTGAGAGAAATATGTTGGAATCATTTTCTAAATAAATAAAACTCAATGATCATTTAGCAAGAAATACGAAATGAAAACTATTCTCTCAAAGTTGTATATTTTATTTGTTGAAAAATATGATCGGAGAAAAAGTAATAAATATTTGAAAGCATTTGAAAAATAAATAAAAGAACATCGGTATGTGGGTGGTATAGTATCGAAGAAAGTCGGACAACGAGGATGTATAAGCAGCGGGGAGCCCAGTCAGGCCGCAAAAGGGTGAAAAAATGAGTATACGTTCGATCGTCCAACGTGAGAAGTACAGCTGTCGTGACACATTCGAACACAGTGTGGCTACCGAACGAACGCGTTAACTTCTGCTACTTTGTCCGAGCTGTCAGCGTGAAAACGAAAAGAAATCGTCCTTTCTCTCTCTCTCTCTCTCTCTCTCTCTCTCTCTCTCTCTCTCTCTTTCTCTCTCTCTCTTTCAACTCTTCCACGATCGGTGAGCTGGAACACCTCAGCCGTCATTCTCTTTTTCTTCTCCTCCTCTTCTTCTTCACTTCTTCTTCTTCTCTCGCTTTATTCCCTTGGAATACTTGGATTCGGTCGCACAAACAAAAACCAGGACACGCGTGCGCGATGATGATACTCGAAGGAAAATCGAACAAACGCTCGATCTCACTGCGATCTGGCGCAGAATCAAAAAGAAAAAGTACGCCAGAATGACCGGGAGGAGGTGGAGGAAGAAGGCAGAAAGGGATTTAAAGAAAAAGAGAGAAAAGGTACGACGAGAACAAATAACCTTCCTTGCAATTAATCACGTCATCCTTCCTAACGCCGTAATACGAACGTACAGGAGGCTTAATTCTTTACGTTGTCGATTGCCAATTTGATCGGTCCTTGAAATATGTTTTTATATCGGTGCTGCAAGTCAAGAAAAAGAAAAACTTTTGAATTGGATTTTTTTTTTATACTAAATTACTTTTTACGGGACAATAAATTATAGAAAATATTTAAATTTACGATTAGAACGAGAAGACTTTTCTTTTCTTTTATTTCTTTTTTCTTCTTCTTCTTTTTTTTTTTACAGAAATAGACAAGTTAATTTAAGTCAAAACTTGTTTGACCTGGTCTATATAGTTATCTATAAGGTAACTAAATTATCGTGAACAATGTTACAGAAGAACTAAGTTAACGCACGAGCGTATGTACTCTTCGAATTTAACAACCACCATTCTATTTTCCCTCCTCCTCTTTCTCCTCCTCCTCCTCCTCGTCCTTGTTTTCGCGAGCACTCTATTTTCCTCTTTCTCCTCTTGTGTTTTCGCGAACAACTCTCACAGAGTTGCACTCCGTTCGGACTCTAGGCCGTAGATTTATGCGAGCTGCCTTGCAGCTCCGATATCCGAGAACCCTCTATTTTTCTTTCTCTCTCTCTCTCTCTCTCTCTCTCACACACACACACACACACACATACGACTGGCTTTTTAGTCTCGTAATGAAAGAAATAAATTCACTCTCTTGGGTGTAACCAACAGCAGCAGTAGCAGCAGCAACAGCAGCAGCAGCAGGATGTATGAACGAGTGAGAAAATTCGTTTGTATGTGTGTGCGTATAGCTACCAAAAACACCCAGAGACTGGAAGACTATCTTTCTCTTCCCCCTCCTCCCCTACACTCTCTCTCTTTTTTTTCACTTTATCCATCCTCCCCTTTTCCTTTTTCAGCATGGGCAGACAGTTTCACACAACACCTTCGGTATTCTTACGGGAAATTCTAAACTTATAAAATGACATGTGACTGAATGATAAAGGAAACCTGAGATGGTTTCAAAGGATAGAAACGAGAATTAGATGTCCGGATGTATCGAATGCCTAGTAAGATTCATATGATATATATATATATATACTATAGATGCATCCTTAACGTTCATTTTATTCGACTCGCGTAACTTTGTAATCCCTTTTAAAGACTATATCTTAGTATATTCCTTTCTTCTTCTTTTTTAATAGACGCAACGATATTTTAAGGTTAACCTTATACACACACACACACACCTATACGTTAGTATGTACACACATTGTATATACACTTGAAGAAGCTTTAACGATGCAACGTCGAGCAGACACGCAATTTATGGTAAGACGTGAAAACTGAATTCCAAGTTGGAAGCTGCGCCGCCATAATAAGAAAAGGAGAAATGCTAGGATAGCATGTTCCTCTTTTATATATATATATATATATATATATATATATATATATATATATATGTATATCTATGTATATGGCAACTCTCCACGATACACGTATTTACTTGAAGTATGAAGATATAATACATACGGAAAGAAGAGAAAGATCGGCGTCGATCCGTGATAGAAATTCCATAGGAAGGGAGAAAGAATTTGGGGTGGTGTATCCTTGTAGACAAAATGCACGCACACATACAAAAGTAAATAAGTAAGTGATACGTGCATTCGTATACACATAGAGGCGCGCACACATAAGAGACACACTGCAACTTCTGATTCTACGAATATCTTTTTTATTAAAGCGCTGTGGAAACTCAACGATGTTTTACAAGAGATATTTACAGGTTTGAAAGATACCTAAATTATTTCTCTCTCTCTCTCTCTCTCTCTCTCTCTCTTTTCATAGCTCTCATGCAGTTATTACGACCCATTCCGACATGCTTTGCGACGATCTCTTTGCGAAGCCCGACAAATTTCACAAAGGGTTCCTTTGAACGCTTTTTAGAGAGACGTCGGGAAAAACTCAAAAAGATGATGTTTCATGTCTTAGCTCTCTCTCTCTCTCTCTCTCTCTCACTCTCTCTCTCTCTCCCTCTCACTCTTTCTATTTCGCTACTACGAAAAAAAACGCAACATTATCACAGTTTATCTGTATGTTCGAAACACCGTCGTAAACCACATTTAACTCGAAGATCCTTCACAGTGGGCACAATTAAACGCACTTACATGCACACAAAACACACCTCTCGCTACGACGGACTTAGAAATCCAAAAGATCACGTCAAAGCGGCTCGAAAAACGCACTTTTCTGACGTACTCTTTCCGGGCATAACAAATGGTGGATATCTCGTGATGTGCATAATGTAAAACCGCCAATGATGACATTTCATAGAGATTTTTTAATCATTTTTTTTTTAATTTACACATATATATATTTATATATATATTTATATTCATGTATTTATATATTTATATTTATAGATTTATATTTATATATTTATATACATATATATTTAGAAAGAAAGGAAAAGGATTGCTTAAATAGATCTGTATCATACACGTTTCGCTATGTACAAATAATGGAAAGGAAAGGAAGAGGAAGAAAAAAGGGGAAAAGTGGAGAAAAAGAGTGAGTAGAGAGTAAGATTGAGAAAAAGAAAAAATGTCCGCTTAGGGATGAACAGCGGCACCGATCCGTTGTCCGTAAATCGCGTAAGGCGAATAATAAGGACCAAGCGCATTAAAGGCGCTGTACGGTGAAGCTGCGAGAGATGCAGGTAAAGGTGCAGTGGGTGGTTTACCGTAAGGGGTGATATCTCGCACCGAGAGGACTGAGAGAGGGTGCGGGATAGGAGGCACCGCTTGCACGGTGGAGGGCCGCCGCCGAGGGCGAGAGAAGCGGATGGGGATGAGGATTTGCTAAAAGACTTGTAGGTTCCTGTGCACCAGCTGCCGCGGCCGCCGCCGCCGCTGCAGCCGCTAGATTCGTGTGACTGCGGAGATGTTGTAGGAGCTCTTCGGAGGTTGAAAATCGTTTGCCACAGAAGGAGTCACCAGCGATCCAGTTGCACACGTACGGCCTACCACCGGTTAGCGACGAGGGATATGCGAGCGGGGGTGGTGGCATCGAACCTAACGATGACAATGCCATTGCCAGGCCATATTTCTGATGATCGCACTGGGAACATCCACCTGGACAGACGGATGCGGCTCCGCCGGCAACACTCGCGGCACTCGCGGCACTACCACCACCACCTCCACCACCACCAGCAGTGCCAGCGGCACCGCCGGCACCCGCACCAGCGCCCATCATCAATTGGGCTCCGTGAACACTGTATTGACAACCGGTGCAATAAGGATCCTTGCAAACTGGAACGAATGCTTCGCCGCCGGCTGGCGTCTTCACTCGAGCGTAACTAAGGTACGGGTTGCCTGGCGACGGTGCGGTTGTTGGATAGCCCAGAAGAGCGGCCGCGGCCGCGGCGTGGTGATGAGAAAACGGTGATGCGCCAGCAAACGGTGGCCTGAATGCAGGATTCTCTGCGAGTCCGGGTGGACAACAAAGTGGATTTCCAGTAGTGAACCCAGGTAACGATGCTTTGTACGCAGCCAATCCGGTCGGATCTTTCGCGTGACCGCCGCTAAGTATTTCCATGCCTGATCTGATTATTGGACTCGTTCCGTTATTTCGTGGCGATGCGTCGGTTTTTTCACGATCCCCAGGTGTTTTGCGATCGGATGCAGAAAGAACACTGCTGCTACTGCTGCTACTGCTGCTGCTGCTGCTCGAAGAACCTACCGTCGCTTGACTCGACGGCGAGGCTGATTTTCTACCGACGGGAGTTCGACTACCCGACGACGATGACGATGTTGACTTCTTCTCGTTCAGATTTCCACCAGTATTGTTATTGTTGTTATTATTATTGTTAGAGCTCATATTTTCTAATCCATTTTCTTGGCCACCTACGCTGTGCACGCTAGCCTTTGACGTAGGCCTCCCTTCGTCTTGACTCGACGTACTCTTCCTTGTGACTACGTTCGTCTCGTACGGTTTGAACGCTAAAGTTTTATTGTCCGACGGACTGCCTCGAGTGCTTCGTTCCAATTTAGCCGCAGGCGGAGACTTTGCGTTTGAACCACCGATGTTGCTACTTTTCGATGTATTTTTTTTCCAACGGTGAAACCAAGGGTTTCGTCGGCGAGTCCGCGCCTATTTGACTGCATGTTTGTGCCAAGAGTGCCAAAGGACTTTTCTTCGCATCCAACTGCAACATAAAATTAAACACACGTTTTTCTTTTTTTTTCTTACATACGATTGAATTCTAAAATCATAATTATTCACGAGAGGTTCGATAAATGATTTTATTCAACACTTTGCATTCGTACGTCATCTCCGAGACGATACAATAGTAATCATTTTATCGTTGTAGTATAACGTACCAAATGTTTAAATAAAAATTAATTTAAATAAATTAAAACACGATTTGGTATGAGTAGGCACGCAACGATATTGAACAAAAACCAAGTTCGAAGTTCAAAAAGGAAATTTTGGTTAAAACTAATATAAATGATAATAAAAATTTAAGAAATTATTATCCTTTTAAATTCTTTTGCCACAACAGAGATTTTTTTGACAAACAAAATCTCTCCGATCAACTTAAGGAATTGAAGATAGAAGTTGAGAGTGAACAGAGTGCTTGCCGACGGACACGAAACGGCCTATCACTATCCGCTTTTTCGACAAGTATCCGAATGCATACGAGACTATTTCGTACTTTTTATTTAAACTACGTTGAAAAATGCATTCTAACTTGTTATTAAAGTACCTTCATAATTTTTTAAACTATTCCTACTATATTTGTAATATTTCTGATCAAACGAACTAGCAAAGATAAAAGATTAGAACGAATAAATTTTCTAGAAGCAAGGTAACATATCTAAAAATTGATCAAATTTCATTTTTCCTACCGATAAATTAAAAAAATTTGTAGATATTTAGAAAAACGATTCTTTATCATTGTATCAAAGAAACTAGTTTCAATAGGTTTCATAAAACATTATAAGAATCCAGGAGAGGAGAAGTTCACAACGGACGAAGTTTTGAAGTATCCGTCGGCTCGCTTTCATCACAACCAATAGAATTAGGGTTCAGGGGATAATTCTTCTCGTTCAAATTGAAAAACCCGTATATTTTACAGCAGACGAAGATAGCTTACTAACCGTGGTTGAAAGCGGAGAAAGATAATCCGGCTGTAAGTACTGATTGTGTCCGGTAGACAGCATACCGCCTTCCTCGAGCACAACCATTTGGGTTAAGCACTTTTCGTAAAGACAAATTCACTGCACTAAATCACACAAATATCACACTTGGGTAAATAAAAGGCCCAAGAAAAAAAAACGATGGAAGTAAGGAAGAGTAGTTGAACAGAATAAAACTGTTCTCCCTAATCGGTCGGCGGACGTGCGCTCACCGTATAATCGGAATACGGTGGCCCGTCGATCGATCCTCTCTCTCTTTCTCTCTGTCTCTCCCTAGCTTAGTAGCTCTATCTCTCTCTTTCTCTGTGACGCGAATATAAGACTTAAACGCGAGCGATGTTCACAGTAGAAAATCCAGGAAAATAATGCTGAGGCCGTCGAGCGAATCCTCGTCGAAGGGAGCACTCGAAGCTCCTAACGCCGTCTCGCGGCGCTTTGGAAGGTCACTTCTATCCCCACCACCGTTAAAGAGGGTGCATAACCTGTGTATGTATGCGCTGAGTGCCCCCACTCCTGGACCAAGTGAGGTCTTGCTAGGGATAGAGGGGGAACGCAGTCGACGCTCGCAGCAATGGAGGGAACGCGGAGTGGGAAAGCTGGTGGGGATAACGCGGTGGGGTTCAGCCCTGCGTGGGGTGTGGGAAGGCATTCTAATTCAACACGCCACCCATGATGTTGGCCCGACGATGACAGCTCCCATCCCGGCTTTGATATTTCACCGCTCTTACAGCCGTTCCCCTTCCTCCGCTTCTCTCACTCTTTTCTTCCCCCTCTCGCCCCTCCCTACCCTTCTCTGCTCGTCTCGATCCCACTTACTCGTTTTCTCGGTCGGTCCTTGTCTCACCAACTCCATGCGGCACGGCGCTGCCTCGACACGGAACCGTCCTCCTCATCGTCGTCGTCGTCGTCGTCGTCGTCGTCGTCGTCGTCGTCGTCATCGTCGTCGTAGTAGCCGTTATAGTCGTTGTAGTCGTCGTAGTCGTCGTAGTCGTCGTAGTCGTCGTCCCTGCCGCCACGGCAACCCGATATTTTATACCGTGAAACCTGTCTGTCTCTCCGGCCGGCCCCGCTTAATAAGCAGCTTTCAAAATAGAAATGTAATGGGTCGGCGGGGAGGGTCTCGGAGTGATTGATCGCTCGCTCAGCGACTTACCGACTACCAACCCGCTCCGAGGCTAACGAATGACAGCCACTTAAGCGCTGTTTGCCTACGGTTTTGTAAAAGCGTTTTAATTATCGCCCGGGCATTGCGCGCCTCGACTTTGCGGCGGCACCAGCACCAGCACCACCACCACCACCGCCACCACCAGTTGTACACTATCCATTCTTCGATGCTTCTCTCTCCTCTTTCATTTTTCGTTTTGCAAAGAGGAACATCTTCCCTTTGGCTTCCGGACTTACTCTTCTGCTACGAGACGCGAAAGAACTTGCGCGTCCTTTCGCATCGGTTACGATCAATTTTATGAAGAGACGGACGATCGATCCCGACTGAATGGTTGCTGCATCCAGATCGATTAACGTTCGCGTTTTTTCTTTTTTATTTTTCCCCTCCCCCAAAGGACTCCGATTTCTTTCCTTTTTATATACTTTTTTTTCGCTCAACCCGTTTCTCTCTATCCGCTCTCTTGATCGATCACGACAAACGAGCGACTTTATCAATTTTCGATCTTTTTACCTTTTCAAATAGATTATCTTTCTAAGTCAAACGAGCTTAAAAGATTTAGAATATATTTAGTCTTATTTATCATTGAAATAATATATTTAACGAAAGGACGAACGAAATTCTTGCTCCCTTGCTCTCTTTTTCCGTATCCTCTCGAAACAGAATACGCTCAACCAAAAATGTCATCGGCTCGATCACGTTTGACTATCGATAAACGACTGAAAAAGAGAACACCCGATCGGATTGCTCGATGCGTTGCGTACTACACCACTTATGTTCCTCGAAAGCTCGTTTCGTTTGGCCCTTCCATTTTATAAAGCGCATCGAGTGTACCTATATCTACTGTGTTCGCCAGATAGGGTGGTATAGACGAGAATTTAACGATTATAAAATTCGATATTAGCTATGTGCTCGATCGTAATAGGATGTAATTTTCTCGTGAGTTTTGCGTTGGATAAAAGAACGGTGAGACTGCTTACCCTTTTCTCCAAGATAAACCGATCGGTAATACAAGCTGCGTTACTGTGGGTAATTGCTACGAATTATGACGCCATCCTGGTACCCGGCATCACATACGTATATATATATATATAGTACGTAAGTATGTAACAACCGGTAAACAATAATTAGCTCGAGGAACGCGACCGTACGGTATTCGAGAAACGTATAAAGCCGTTTTCTACGCAGCCACGCCATCCATATTTTATCTCGGAATTCTTTAACGATCTTGGGATGTCATTAACGATTATAATATATCCTTGCTACTGTCAACGAGCAGACGTTCGAAACGAATCGGATATGTACGTCTTCCTTTGGCAGCCACATCGATTTTCCTTAACGAGCTTTCCGACGAGTCTTGCGTGACTTTTACGTTTCGATTCTTTAACGAATTTTTTTTTTCTTCTTTTTACGCACTGCTTATTAAATCAATTATAATACTAAAAATTTATATTTATTTTAAACAAGTATCCGATCACGTAAGAACACACAGCTCTAGTTGTTTGATATCCTAAAAAACCAATTTCAAAGAGAATCATCCGGGTTGCATAGAAACAGATCGTTCTCGAATACGTTTCCCTCGGAATAAAAATTTAAAGAAAGTTCTCTCATGCCCCGTTCGATATCTAGACGAGAAGAAACACCCGAAATCTCTGAATCACGTAATATCCGAATCTTGGAATCGTTGGCTTGAGAAAAACGGGAAACTCCTCTTGAAAGTCTCGTTTACTATGGCAAAGTCGTGAACGGTAATGGGTGTGGGAAATGGAAGAGGGGATATGAGGAGATCAGGAGGAGGAAGAAGTAGAAGAAGTAGAAGAAGTAGAAGAAGTAGAAAAAGAAGAAGAGAGGTCGAACGAAGTTACGGCGCCACTAATGCCACGACGGCGGATCTTTGACGTTTTGACACTGACGGATGAGTTTACGGCTAATACGGTTCCCTTTCATCTACGCCGCAGGCGCTCTCGAGAATGAACGAGCAAAAGAGAGAGAAATAGATAGAGACAGAGAAAAAGAGAGAGAGAGAACCGTTCGAAGATTCCGTAATGTCGGCAGCTACCGCCCGCCGACAAAAGAATCGACCTGAAACGTGCCACTGACGTGCGTGTTTCGCGCGTAAACTATGTTGCCAAATAAATTATACCTCCGCATGTTTTCGCAACGATTCGAAACATCGTTACGATCCCATATAGGACTGCTTTTCTTCGATCTGTCTAAGTTAATGTGGCAATAACGAGGAGCACGAGCTAATACCTCTCTTTTCCTTCAGCCTATTCGAATATGTTTCATATCTTTATTGTATTCGTATTTTGGAGAAAAAACCGATTTGTCAAACGTTATATTTAAATCTCATAGTCATTAATATTTTTTTTCTTAAATATATTTTTCTATTCGTTTCAATGGTCTTTTATCAAACCTTAAAAAGGATTTATACCGAACAAGAAGTCATTTGTAAAAGGATATGATACCCTTTTCATCTTTTAACTTTTATACATCAAACTGGTAGTTTGAAGCCTAGAAAAATAAATAAATATTAATTCACAATGACCTATTGTGACTGGGTAATCAGAAAGTTTAAGAATTTAAAAATTTCATCTGTAACCTTTTGTCCAACCTTCCATCATAAAGTTGCTGATTACAAAGAGATTGTGAAGAATTCATCAAGTCTTAGAAAGTGCAGAGCAATAGGTGGTCAAGTAGTAAATAACAATTTGACACGGAGGCAAACTTTCATTTTTTTTTAAAGAAAAAAGTGTCAATAACATTTGAAAGGTTTATTTTGACTGGCCATTAATGTTTCTTGATATTGTCATAGAGGATTAAAAAATGAGTCATGCTGCGATCTGAAGAAAAGTTAGGAAGTAGGAACACGCCAAATGAAAGGTTCTAGAAATTTAATGTGTTTCTGCTATTTAGATAATTATTTTGGATCTAATAGATTTTCCTATTTTTTATTGACAATTGCAGGTATAAAAAAGATTCAAACAATGAATAAAAGTTTTTGAACAAATTATTGTACAGGTCATAAATTATCCATAGGAATGTATTCCATTGCTTTAACACGTTGAATGCAATAAGAATGGTTAGTAAGTTCGTAGCGTTACGTAAGTTCGTAACGCTATAAGGGGTCATCATTGACTTATGACATTTTTTAGAATAAAAGCGAAAGTGTACCCTTTCTTTTTAAATACCTATGGGACGTTGGTAATATTTTTTCTAAATCGTCCTTTAAAAAAAGAAAGTGTCAGGAGAAAAGAAATAAATTCTTTTATAAATAGAAATAAATAATTAAAGTTATAAAACCACTAAATCAACAATGAACAAAAAAAAATGTAATTTCCGGAACGCGAGTATAGAGAAAGTTCTTTCAAACAAACGTAAATCGATCGGTCATCAAAAATTACAACAAGACTCGTAATTACGATCGAGAAAATCTGTTATTTATGATCGTCATTCATGGAATTTTGAGTTCGTGTTAAACCGCAATTCCTTTTCGAGCAAGCTCCTCCTCGGGTATGGCTTTTGTCGCTCCTCTTTTTTCTCGAACGATAATTCAACGAAGTCAGACGTCTTCAAATTCGTTTCGGGACAATAGATACTAGAGCGCAGGATAAAAGTGTAAAAATGCTGACAAGCGGATAATAAAGGTGGCAGTCAGTCACTTTGAGAGATGGCGCGGAACAAAGAGGGTGAACGAGCAAGACAGCAAATGACGTAGCACCTAAGTGAGAGAGAGAGAGAGAGAAAGAGAGAGAGAGAGAGAGAGTGAGAGAGTGAGAGAGTGAGAGAGTGAGAGAGTGAGAGAGAGAGGGAACGAGGATGAAGGGACCGACCGCCTGTTCGGTGAGCCGTAAAAGAGAAAAGATGGATGAACGCAAACGTAGTTGGCGTGCACGCCGGAGAAACAGAATTTGCGACAGGCAATAAATCATAGACGGTCTCTTCTTTCCACCCTTATTTCTTATGCACGGCAACTTCGTACGGAATGACAAGGAGGTATCCACGTTATATACATATCGTCATCACCCAGAAGACCACGCGCGGTCATACGAGTTTAACAAAACGAAATAAGAATAAAATAAGCTTTTGCAAAAGCATTAGAAACTTTTATCTCTCTTAACTTTACTATAATAATTTGTTATTGAAATTGTTAGAAAAAAATTAACCGAGACGTGCGATCCAACTTTTCTATGGATATTTCTGAGCAACAATTCACGTGACACGAGATAACAAAACGATTTGCAAGGCAACAACACTTTTTGATCTTATCGTACGGTACACGGAGACAACCGAGACGCGCGTAGAGAATTTATTATCGATACGGATCAACATAGAAACCTTATTTCGTTTTAGATTGAGTTGGGATAGAATAAGCGATGATGGCGAAATGAAATAAAGGATAATTAAAATCGTGACATTGAAAGAAACCATAAAAGGTACCTGATTGCAAGAGTAGATTAATACGAAAGAAAATGATTAATCGAAACGTTTATCTTGAGATGATAGAGCAACTTTCATCAAGCACCTATCGCATCACGCAAGGACTAAGAAATATATTCGTTATTTTGAAGGTTTATTTATTTTGTCACCCTTCAGTAGTAGTGGTTCCTCTCGTGCATATTCGTAATAAACTTTCAAGTTATTGAGATAAGACAGGTAAGAGAATATAAATATAATCCGACAGGGTTATTACTCCGTCTATCTTTTCGAATATCCAAACAGCCTCAATAAAAAAGAAAGGAAAAAAAAGAAGGCACCTAAAGGGATATTAAATCCAGTTGTATACGAATTGGTCGGGCAAACGTCCAAGTAGAAAAAGATAAGATTTTTAAATCCTATAAAAAGATCAACCAAGAAAAAAAGAAAGAAAGAAAGAATCTGTATTATTTTGTCAAGGATCAAACGATTTCGGTGAAAGGGAGAGAGAGAGAGAGAGATGAGTAATAAAAGAGAAAAGGGGAATAGAAGGAAAAAAAATGGAGAAGAAGAAAATAGTATAAACATTTTCGTGCGAACCAATATAAGTGGCTTTTCAGTTTGGTGGAAAGTACAGGAGAGTAGAAAGAATAAGAAGTTGAAAAAGAAAAGGAAGAAGTACCGTTACGTGATTTGATTTTACATCGGGCGAAACATACTTTGGCCCTTGTCAAAGTTGCTCGGGTAGCAAGCGTAGAAAGATAGAGCGAACGAATAAGAGGACGGATATATACGAAAGGAGAAAAGAGGGGGTGGGGAAAAAGAGGGGTAGGTGGTAGTGTCCGATGCCGATGCCGGTGCCGATGCCGATGCCGATGCCGATGCCGATGCCGATGCCGGACCCGGTTCTTGTATTTGTCGAATACGAAGTCACGTACCGAATACATTATCAGATGGAATACGGTCTATGCATGCGAAGGTTGAAAAGCGGCAGACGAAGCGAAGCGAAGCGAGTGAGCGAATGAGCGAGCGAGCGAGCAAAGCTGCCAGGAGGATGGATGGACGGACGGGACGGACGGGACGGACGGGACGGACGGACGGACAGACAGGGCGGGTGACTATATTGATTGTGTAGCTGGCTGACAGCGACAGTGACATATGTCACCGAAGCTTCTCGTTATCGCTGATTTAAACATGAGCCAACGAGGCTCTTGCCGAGTTGCCTCTGCTGCACCAGCAGCTTCCTATAGTTGCCTACGTCTCCATCCCCCCGCAGTTGTTATTGCCGCGCATATTTCTCCCCCGCATTTTTTTCCCCCAACCTATATATATCCTTACCTTTTGTAATATACATATATGCGTCTATCTCATCTCAGTACTCGTTCGACCCTTTCGCGTTTACCCCTCCCATCCCACAAATTTTATCCGAAAAAATTTTCAATCGAGTATTTTTTACACAAACACAACCATATCGATATTGATCTTTGACTAGCGTTCGCGATAGTAAACGAGTCTTTTGAACGAATATTTTTGATATATCGTTTCACTTTGATTCTCGTATTCGAGTATGCTTTGATCGTATGTATGTATGTATCTATCTATATATGTACGGTTCGATAAAAACGTTTAGGGTTTCTCGTAGGCGCGAACTCGCAAGGGTTCTTCGAAAAGGGGTTGATTAATGGTACACTGTCGAAAGGATTATGTTAACGAGCGTCGACAACTTTGAAATCATTTGCAGATTTTGTTAATTACCAGTTAAAGTAGGGTTGTTTGAATCGTTAACGAAGGTAAACGTCCGAGCGTAAAAGGAATATTTTCAAATGTAACTTAAGAGTAAAAAAAAAGAAAAAACAAAGGAAAGAAAGAACACATCGTTGAAATGCGAAATTCTCGATATCGAGTACTTCACGTACTAGCAGTTTGCTTTGTTTTTTCGCGTCTCGTATGTATGAACGCAGATCCTCTTACGTATTCAGTCTGTATACACCGGAATCAAATTTAAAAGTCGACGTGCTCTCTTTATATGCTCTCGGCTCTTTTGTATTTTTAAACCTTAGTCTCCGTCGTACTCCGCGTTCCAATACTTTTTCCTCTCGTGCATTATTCTACCTTTGGCGTACTGCATGACCAATTATGGAAACGGTATATATGATTTTTAGTTCGTCAAATTACACGTTAAAACACGCATCTGTAGACAGTTTCTGATTTTATTTTTTCAACTTCACTAGAAAATTTGATCCTATGTATTTTTCGATGCTGCTTTATACTTTATCAAACGACACACACAGACATAAAAGAAAAACGCGTTTATCGTGACCGGTTTACTCGTTGAAATCGTTTGCGAGAAAAAAGAGATATAAAATTGGAAGTAACGTCGCATCTGCGAGATGTCTCCTCTTCGCTGATTCATAAGATCAATCCCCTTAGCCGTGAAACGCGTTCACCCGTCGAACAAAGAAAAAGTGAAAGAAAAAGGGGAAGAGATGGGAGGAAGGAAGGAAGGAAAGAAGGAAGATAGGAAGAAGGAAATAGAAAGGGATGGTGATAAATGCAAAGCTCTGAAAAATGCAAAGCTCTACCGTAGCGGCGTTTGGTCGTCGATCAATGCGTTCCGCATACGTTTCGAATCCACTCGGTAAAGGATGAACGATACATCACTCCTCGAGAGCTCGAAACGCATCGAGAAAGCTCCGACGCTCCTCTCTCTATTTCGCATTTCCGATTCGGGAAAGGATCCTTCGACGAGAGGGGCTGAAGTACGGGGGTGAAGCAGGAACTGAAGTAGGGGATCGGTAATGGCGTGCTCGCGCTTTCGTCCTCGTGATAAATCGGCTCGAGTTACCTTGGTATTAAGTGGGAGGTAAAATCCGATTGAAAAATAAAACGAGATTCTCGGAAGAAAATAGATGAGAGAGAGAAAGAAAATAAAGTAGGAAGAAGGGACGTGGCTGGAGATTGTTGAGACAGCCTTAATTTCGATATTTTTATTTCGAAAAAGCCGCCGGCTTCGTAGCCTCTACTTAAGCGGCGCCTCGACTCGTTACCAAACTTAGGGTAGCCGGTCCTCCGAAAAAAAAGAGACGACTTTGCTTGTTTCTTGCTAGCAAACTTGATCGAAAACAATTTCAACTAGGAGAATGGATCAACCCCGTCGATGACGTTACTTTTACACTCTATTCATCGATATAGCATATTATATATGTGCATACATATATATATATATATATATATATATATATATATATATATATATATATATATATGAAGAGAAAGAAAGAGAGGCCTGTGCTCGAGGCCTGTGCTCGACCCTCGACGGAATTATCAGGCCAGACACCCTACTATTATCGTTACGCTCCCTCGGACCTCCCCCGGGGCCTTTTACCTTACGACAAGACTCCAGGACCGCTAATTATTTCCAACGAAATGATCACGGGACCATCGTCCGTAATGACAATGCCCAACGAGAGAGAAACGAAGAGCTGAATCGTCGTCTCCTTCTTCTTCTTCTTCTTCTTCTTCTACCTTAAGATCCTACGAAAATCGCGTTATTAAAGTGGGAGTTCTAATGATACACTTCGTGTTCGCCCTTTCGACGTCGGCTTGTGAAAAGACCTATCCTCCAACCAGTCTGACTGATAATTTCTGACGTTTGACGCACGTCAGACATCTTTTCCGTTCGGAGATTTCAATAAAGCTCCATCGATCCTCAACGTTTCACGAGACAAATTCATGCCTGTCTTTCTTTATTTTATCCTCGCTCAGCCGAAAATCTGCTGGCACCTATGTCAATTATTTTTTTTTTCTTTTTTTTCCTTAAACCAGATTTTTAACAAAAGATATTCTTTCTCTAGATAGACAGCTCGTGGACACGTTAACAAATTCGCATTAAACATTATTGTTAAGTACTATCGTATAGGAAATACTCATGATATTGGCAAAGATTTTGGCAGAAATTCTATATTCTGTATCCCTTACATAGTTACAATACTATTCAAATCCTTGAGATCCTATTCTTTTCGTTTGTCTTATTATTATGTCAAGCAGGGCAGAATCTCGTAAAGATTCCTATACACGTTGAAACATGTTGCGATACATGCATCGATTCCTAAGTTTCATGATACATGTTATTGCAATGCATGTAATTCGGTGGGGGGTCAGAAAAAAGTTGCATCAATGCAAGAAAAGCACGTGTGTTTGAACTTTGATATAACAAGACAAACTGAGAAGAATGAATAATGCGAAGACTAACTGAAATCGATGCAAGGTTCGTGAACCCTAAGTTTACATGCAGTGTAAAGGTTTGCACAGGGACACATTGATATTATAAAGAAAAAAACAAAGAAAAAGAAAAAGAAATGATATGAAATGAAAATGGAGTATTCGTGAGAGATAGTTGTTAATGAAGGATGAGTATCGCGGTGTCACGAAATTGGTAGAAGCGCGATATATGTCAGAGACTCTGGCACGAGTTCGCGGAGAATTTCGTGGAAGCGACTCGTAATCGGAGACGACGTCTCGTTTCCCACGCGAACACGAGTCTTCTCGGCGTCTCGTCACTCGGCCGTCTGCTTTCAACGCGACGCCCGTCTCTTCTTAGACGCCAGAAGACATCTCTTCTCATCTTTCCTTTTCTCGGGTCTTGGTCTCTATCTATCTATCTATCTCTTTTTCCCCAGCCACCCTCTCGACCGATATGTCGTCTTCGAGTATGAACGAAACCATCCAGACATGAGAACCGATCGTGACACCCGATCCGCTTGATATTTCCGAGTACTTCGCAAGAATCAACGAACTACTACCCCTCTCTATATTCGTTCCTGGATTACCTTCCTTCGCACTTCAATTTTGAGTTTCCAACGATGTTTCGAATATTTCCTAACGATCCGAGATACGACGAATATTCATGGAATGTTCATTGCAACAGGATTATCATTTTATTTATCATTATCTTAGGTTTCTATTGCGTGCAAATTCTTTTGATGGTAGTAAAAATAATATTTTTTCGTAATTCTGCCAACCAAGTCATCCCATACCTTACCAAACGAAATTTGTATTTATTTGTTTAATGTTCAACGATTATCGTTATAAAAAGTAAACGAGAACAAAATGTAATTTTTCGTTTGCGAAATAAACGACGACGACGAAATAGTTCTAATGTCTCTCGAAATATTACGGCTGGCAAATATTTCTGGATAAAGCTCCGAGAAGTCGCATTAAGGGTGCTTGCTCTCCTCCAACTCGGTTTTTACGCTGGCTCAAGCTTCAAAGCACGGCTGGATGGCACAAAATTGTTGGCTGCTATGACTACGACGACGACGACGACGACGACGACGACGACGACGACGACGACTGCGATGACGACTAAGACGACCGCGAGACTACGCAGATCTCGTTGGCTGACTTTGAAATATGACAAACGCACGTGCGTGTATAGCCGCGTGGCGTCGAGTAAATTTTGTTTATGCACCGAGTTGTACGCGAACCGTGTTCCTTGGCGCGTCGACGCACAACGTGTTTCTTTGACGAAAAGACACGAGCCGTAATGGTACCACAGACGAGACGTCTTTCCTTTACTTCTTACACCCACATGTGCTCTAACAAAGTCCAATGATGATTTTGCGAATCCCTCAAGTACTGCAATAATATATTTTACTATTCCTTAAAATTATTCAATAATTAACCTGACATGATGATTGATATTGCATAAAATTAATTTTTTATTTACCGTTGATATCTTAACAAGTCAATGCAACTGATTTTTCATTATTACCCATTGTATTAGTAGACGTAATCTTTTTTACAGGTAAAACTGGGACGTTGTCAGTCGCTTGGAGCAATGAAACCAAACTGCAAATAAATGTTGAAACTAAACCATGCTTAGATAGAAACTGAAAAGTCTAGCATAAAAATAGTACAAGTAATCCCTCCGTCAGTGAGCGCATCTTTCATTCCCCATTTCGCGAATCCGGAAAATCACGTCTGTCGAGGCGTAAAACACGAACGTTCCGTGAGAACTCCCACGTAATTTGTATTTGTTCGGTTGGACGTGTAAAAGCGGATTCCACGAGGCGGTAGATGTGACATCGTCGTCGTCGTCGTCGTCGTCGTCGTCGTTGTCGACGTGAAACGAACGAGCGTGAGTGAGTGAGTGAGTGAGTGCGTGCGCATGCTTTCGCCCTCCAACATACGACACCTGGCGTATGACAGGCGTGATTTATCAGCTACCGAACACCACTACCACCTCGGGCCCTACGTGAAAGGCGCCCCGTCTAGCGACGATTTCAAAGACCCCAACCTCGTTTAAAATAGAAAATGGAAATGGATGTTTACGGAAAGAGTACCAGTAACACGCCTTTCTGAGCGAGACCTTTCACCTTCAAATTCACCTACGAAAAGCTCGTTCTCTACAATTTCACCTATTTTCAGTCCCTTTCTGACGAACTTGGTTAATTCCCATCATGTTACTGTGACAATGTTAATATTACACGTCCTCAGCTACCGTTGTTACCGTTGCCTTTCTTTTATCACTTTTTCATAACTTTTATTTCAACATTTTATAATACGTATAGAACCATTTTTTGTTATTTTTCATTTTTTCTTTTGTTTCCCTTTCAACTAAAATGAAAAGCTACGTTTCGTTCGATTTTCACGAGAAAAATATCGACTGGATATCCAACGAACAACCCTTTTTTCACTTGTATGTCAATGTCAATATATCTTGACAACTGGTAGAACTGGTAAAAATTTAAATACACTCAATTACATAAGTTTTTGTAAGAAAATGTGAGAAGGTGAACGTGTACCGTGTTATTAGGCGCCATCGATGTGATGTAGGATTTTGTAAGTGTGTATAACGTTAACTCAAAAAAGAAAAGAAAGAAAAAGAAAAAGAAAAAGTAGAGAAGAAGGGTTGGGTAGAAAAGGAGGGAATAACGCAAGAACGTCACCGCTTTTCACGGAAGTTCGTTAAATTCGAAGAAACGGTCGGACGTTGTTGTTAGCGACGGCGTGTTGGACGTTGATCCGCATCTGGGGAATTCGCGAGAGGTACGAGAAGAGATTGTAAAGAAAGAGAGAGAGAGAGAGAGAGAGAGAGAGAGAAGGAAGGATAGAATGAGCGAGTCGGTGAGTGACGGGCGGACGTACCGACGATGACATGCTCCTTTCCATTTGAGCAATTTCAGCGCGACACGAAGCCGAGACGCCGACGCCGTAGCCTACGTTTCAACGTCAGAGAAAAGAAAAGCGTCAAAACGCCAGAAAACAAAGCAAAACGACCCACCCTCATCCACCCTCTCTCTCATACCTTTTCTTTTCTTTTCTTTTTTTTTCTCTCACGGTGCAACTACAAAACCGTCACCTATATTATACGTCTCTCTTTCTCTTTCTCTTGCTATTCTCGTGTGTCTACCTGCCCCCTATCTGTCTTCTTTCATCTTTTTTCATACACGCAAATACACACATACACACATTATTCTCTTTCTTGTAAGCTATCTCTCGGTCCCTTAGATCAACTCGCGTATCTCCAACCCGTTGCACAGCGATATCGTAATAGTCATTGACGGTGGCCACGCGGTGGTCGATCGCAGTTACCCTCCCGTCCATCATCGGGACGTTTAATTAACTCCATTGTGATCCTCTTTCAGACCGTCGGGTGTTCAAAGTCCGACTGATTATCACCGCTCTTGACATGAATTTTAGTCGGCATCTCTGCGAGAAAATAAAAGAAAAAAAAGGGATATCTGAGAATCGTTGAAAAGGGCGAGTGCCGATCTTCGAAAAAAATAAACCGGAAATAATCGAGACTACCAGAGGGAGAAGAAATTGAAAGGTTTATTAAAAATAATATAATAAACACGACAAATAATTTGATCGTGTAAATGTTCATTTTCTTTCTCACAATTGATTTGAAAATAATTAACAGATCCTCGCATCTTCGAGTTAAATAAAACTAATCTTTGATACGATCTTATCTTCCGCTGTCAGAAACATATATAGACAAAAATTGTTGTTCGTGATTTCTTGGAAGGAACGATCGGAGCAACGTCGGAGCTTCTACGAAGCTTCGAACGATCAAGATGAGTGGAATAACGCGTCAGCAAACAGGTGGTCTAACGTGTTATCGCGAGCGATAACGCCGATACTTTGAGATCGACGTTGTCAGTAAACAGGAATGTAATATTATGGTAGAACGTTGAACACGTATATAATCGGTCGGGTGTTTTTCAGTTAGGTAAACGCTACCGATGTCGTGATCGTAAATGCATATACTGTACGTTATTTTCCTTCTTCTATGTTGTTTTTTAAAGATTGGTTCTATACCGTGGATTGAACAGCGAACAGAAAGGTATTACATTGATAAATTATAGCTTGAAGTTTTGTAAACGTGAAAATATATTACAATTTCTTTTTGTAACACGGTTTGAGAATTAAAAAAAAACTTTCATAAAACATTTTAAAACAAGACTTTTCCAATTTTTTCATTTGGTCGACCTTTTTTATTCGAGTAAATATTGTTACGGCCCTGAGTATCTACAATAAACTACTCTATCACTATCGTAAACTGACAGAGATACTATAAGTGTAATATTTCTAGACTGATTTTAAATTAATCTTGTTTTTTCTCATATTAGCCGAAAACAACTTTGATCGATTTGATCAATTTTTTAGTCGAATCTCATCACAGCTTTATCTTGTGGAAACTTTAGCTTTCATTCGTTGACGTTCTTATTAAAACAGATTAACCTTGGATAAATAAAACTACTACCGTCTATCCATAATCAAGGGTAAACTTTTTTTCGTGATTTTAGATTTTTCAAAAAAAAAAAAAAAACGAAGATGCGAAAGCGACGACTATTTGTCTAGATTTTTGCCGATTTTATATTCCTTTAAGTAGCAATCTTCGATGAATTTTAATTTCTCATTTTATTCGACTACGTTTGAACGTCATTCCAATTTTCTTTATTAGTTTTTAGCATCGGACATTCAATGGAATTCGCATATTTAATTTTACGCGAATAAAAACTTCTTCTAAAGAAGTTTCAACTTCGTGACCTTTTATTACCAATCAGCAATTCGTAGTCCTTATAGTCAGATTCGTAAATTATAATATATACATAAGTATATATATTATATATCCTGGCATAGATAAAATAAATACAAATATAATCGAACGTCGTTGCAAAATCGTATAAGGAAAATTTTTTGCGAAACTGGTTCCATCCTCCTTCGTCCATTATTCATCGAATGATATTCGAAAATTAAAAATATCGATCCAAGGTTTCACAGAAACAACAAGTTTACTTCTAAAGATAGAGAGGTTCTTTTTCTTTTAATATGCAAAATAATAAGAAAAGCTTATAAGATTCTTCTTGAACGAGACCGTCAATATCATTCGAGCAAGAAAGTACCGTAAATTCAAAGATTATCTTAGAAGAAAAAGCTGAACATATCCGATGTGTGTGTTATAATCCAACGTGAAGACGTGTCCGTCAGTTTGGAATACTTTTTAAAAGCGAAGAGAGGGTTACACACACGTTGTGTTGTACACGTGCGAGAATATTGAAGAAACCGAATAAAGAAGCGTCGCGTATTAGTAAGAAACGAAGAGTTGGATGAAAAAGAAGTTGATGGCTAAAGAAGAAAAAGAAGAAGAAGAAGAAAAAGAAGAAGAAGAAGAAGAAGAAGAAGAAGAAGAAGGGTTCCTCTTCCACGCGTTGAAGGCGTGTCCCACCCCGTTTAGATACGCCGATCGAGCGTGTCTTCGGGATCGGAATGCACTTTGGGTTTGGCTCATATTTATTTTCGTATATCTCCTTTATCTTTATTCGCGTGTTTAGCCGTGTAAAAGTTCTGAGATACTCGGCCATACGTCGTTGCGATAGAACGCGAGCCGAATCGCACTCGCTTTGGCTTTGCCATTGGGAAAATAAAGCGCGTTAACGTTTCTACGAGGGAAAATATATCGTCGTGCGTTTATAAAAGGACACGCACGTTCAACGTTCATTCCTTTTTATTTTTTTGATTTTTTTACTTTTCCTCTCTCACCGTGCGACATGAAAACGATATAGTCGCGCACGAATTAACCGGAATCTCATCTTTTCTATGGCGTGGTATAATTTGCTATACGTGATCGAGATAAGAGAGAGAGAGAGAGAGAGAAAACGATTTCGAGCAGTAAAATTATCGCTCAATGAAAAGGAAGACGCGACGATGAAGGCGTACTACCTCGTTCAACTTTCAGCTTTCTAATGAATACCAAGAGAAAGAACGTTATACGTAATGCATACTTACTTTGCCTTTGATCCTACTGTTAAAATGTAAATATAATCTCGATCGAAAAGGAACAAACTAATGGGGAAAGAGAGAGAAGTGAAAAGATAAAAGGAAATCGAGGGGAGAATCGATTATTATTAAATCCGAATGGAAGCTCGTAATAAAGCTCGTAAAACGCGATGTTAAAAGCAGAAGGAAAAAAAAAGATAAGCAAATATAATATTGTCAATAATATTCGAGTTTTAAATCGCATCTTGTCACGTGGAAGTTTTGTCAGGTCTATTAGTATGCAAAAAAGAAATCGTGTCTTTTTTATAAATTATTCATGAAATCCTTTAGTCTATGTAAGAATAAAATAAGCTGTCTAATAAGTTAATAAGCTAAATAACCTGTCATATTATAACTTTCGAGTGACAAAGTCTCCTTTCTAGATGCAAATAAAAAACAAAAATAGGAACGCGAGTCGTAAATACTTGACAAATTAAGAATTTTTTTTGTCTTTGATTAATCGTGACAACACTTTGGAATCTTTTTTGGATTAATCAAGGTCTCGTCGCGCATTCATAGAAATATCATTACGCTATCCCATAGATTTATCGCATTAATGCGACTTATATGGTAGTTGTTCTATTTTTAGAAATGTGATTCGCTTCAAACGACAACAACCTTCGAATTCGTCTTCCGTATCTTTGCTCCGAAAACAATTTATCGATTTAAAGGAATCCCATTACAAGTTCTATCGATAAATTACAAGGCACATCCATCATTATGAAAGATCAAGATTTATGAGCCGTATTAATCCTATCCAAGTGTTTTCAATCACGGTACGCTTCGAAGAACGATAGCTATCGAAAGAGAATTTATTTCGTTTAAATATTCTTTAAATAGAGGAAGTCTTATTCTAAATTAACATTGAGAATAATCAAACGGTTTCTACTGGCTTCCTCGTCATCTGTCTTTCGTCCGTAACGTGGGAAGTTATTCTCATTCTCACAATCGACTAAGACATTAATCGAGCTTACACCATGTATCATTTACCATAGCACACGCGTAGTCAGACATAGTCCAAGTCCGACGAACATAGTCACAGTTTAAAGCTTATTATAAAATCAGATTCCTTTTGCGTGTGTGTTAGCAGCGTATATGTTAGTTAGTGTATATAATTCATCCTTGCGAACTGTAATCAAGGAACAGCGTGCACACGTATAACATATACTAACGTATATCTCTTAAATAATCGTCGTATCGTTAACGGTAAGCGCGAGAAGTACTTTAAACTAACGTTTCTCTCGCTTCTATCGCACGCGTACCCATTTAATCGCGAATAATACGAACGTAACATAAGGCCTGGCTATCTGTCAGAGCGTATATAATATTCTACCTTCAATTAAAACGGCGTATAATGTTTCGATTATTTTCTTTTTTTTTTTTTTTCAAACGTTACGAGCGCTATATAATCAAATTCAAACATTAAAACGTTCCTCGAATTTTCAATCAATCGTCAAAGTTAAAAAAAGAGTATGGAGAGAAAGAAAAATACTGATTTTCTACGTGACTATATTTTTCATCACTTTAAAGTATAAAATGACGGATCTAATTGTTTTATTTTTTTTCTTCCATCAATTAAGGAATCATCATTTATATTAACGTTTATTATCGCAATAAATTATATCCTATGATAAGCATTTGGATAATATAATCTTCGGTAGATCAATAATCGCAGGAAATAATAATAAAAGACACTCATGTCGTTCGTAATTCCTTTTGCCTGACGTAATATGAATCATAGATAAACCATCGCCTTTTCGAAACGATCAATTTTTCTTCTTTTTTTATTATTTTTATTCTTTTAATCCAGATAAGATCGCAAGTCGCGAACGGGCACATAAATAACCGTCTCTTTACACGAAACGACGTTTCAGATAAGAAAGTTACATCTTCGCTCTCGAACGATATAAAAATACGAAGTTAATTGGATCGAACAGAACGGTTCGGTTATCCGAGCACCAATTAAGTGTGCATACATTGAAATCACGATAAAGCTGTAGATTTTGTTTCACTTTATTAATTTATAATCACGTTATTTATTTCATTGTAAATTAAATTTCTCTCACTTTTCGTTTGTTATATTTGCCTATATTCACTTTGAATTCTATTCAAATAGAAATGCGAATTAACGAAGACAATAAAAAAAAGAAAAGAAAGAAGAACAATAAAATAGGAATTAATTAATCAATAACACGTCCAATCTGCCAACGTAATGTCTAAATCCCGTTTTACGACGGCCGAAGGAAAGTTTGCAAAAGACCGGCTAGTAAAAGACTGGGATCAATATCTAACCTTCGGTAAAGATCTATCGCTACGAAGGATCTAGACATCAATCGTCATATGTTTTAATGAACGAAAATACCTAAATAACGTACCTCGCTAAGCCATAAATCTTTTGCGTTGGTATATAAGCTGAGCTTAGAGTTCGTTCGATCGATCGACAAAAAATCTATTATCTGTCAATTAATTCTTTACACTATTGATCAAAAGTTAAGAGAGATATATACGCGATTCAAACGTTTAACTTTCTTCTTCGACTTTTGTAAAGTAGACAAATATTAAATAAATAAGAAGAAGAAAGCAGTGCCTTTCGTTTAATTTATTTTTCTGTTTTTTTTTTTTAATTTTTGTTCGTCGGGACTGGATTTTACAAATCTCGAAATTTTTGAGATTGGTCTTTGGTTTCGGAACAAAAAAAAGAATTCAATATAATGGTTCCTGTAGCACGTTCTACATTTGAGGGTAAAAAAAAGGAAAAAGAGAAAAAAACGGACAATATCGTTGGCGGTAATGTTCTTGTATCGCGATAGGGTAGAGCTAAACGTAACCAACTATCAGGCTATTTTGCGATCGTTAAGCCTGTAACATATACGTTACGCATAGCCCTCTCGCACGTAGAATATCTGTAAGAGTTTTGCGAACACAGAGACGGTGTGTTCTGGGTGAAGCTTATGCGAGTCGGTAGTATCGTCGGTTGCTCGTAAAAAGTCAAACGTATGGCAAGTCGGCGCAGCCACGTTGACATTTTGTGTATAAGTACGCAATATAATTAGCGACCATAATCGTAAATAAGGTAATTTGCATATATTTTGTATAATAAAGCCATTTTACGCGAAGGGTAAGAATCTTGTGCTTTATGAGAAAGTCCTCCTCGACCAATAAGAGGATACGACCTCGAGACAAGAAAAGTATTTTTTTCAAAGATTGCACCAAAATGATTAAAAACCTATAACCCGATCATCCTTGTCAATCGATTCACACACGGACGGTCAAAGTTAAACTTTCAAAAGAGTACAGCCTTTACGCTTGAATTATCCACGATTAAAGTTGCACCGTAAAATCGATACGAGCGACAACCGTATCCTTACCAGCTATCAATTCTTTTCGATTGCTGCCACAAATTTTTCATCTTTCATCGTAAAACTTGTCGATTCACTAAAGTGTAACATCAAATTTAACTTTATACGAAAATAACTTTAACGAAACATACAATTATTTATTAAAGTGAACTTCTTCTTCTTCTTAGGTTCAGCTGTTCGATTGCCAGATCCAAAATGTCTCGATTTGTTACGTTCAATCCTGCCAAGTATTATCCGAATCTGGAAATCTGGAAATTTTTCTAAAAGGTTTCTATCATTACTTTTTCCTAAAGCTTATTTTTACAATTCTGTAAATCTCTATACATAAGACTGAGTCCAAGATTTAAGTTGCTACAAACCGTTCTTACTTGAAATTATTTATATTCTGTTATTATTCATTTTTACGTTTTAGTATTATTCTCAAATTCATATATATATAACTTAACATGTAATACGATAAAATATAATATTACAAATGATGTCCTATAAGTAAGGTAGAAGATTTATGACACGGCAAAAATACGAATATTCAAAGTCAAGGAGAGTCTGATGAGTTGGAAGAAGAGAGAGAGAGAGAAGAGAGAGAGAGAAAAGGGGAGACAGGTGTTACGCCACTGAGGATGGCAGGCGGCTGTCTGGTCGAACGGACAGACGTATGCGGACAAGGAACGAGCTGGGTCTGGTGTGCGGCCACGAACGAAGTTCCTCTCGCCTAGCATACAAATGAAGAGTATAAACATGTCGTCATTATCTCCTGGATTTATAATATGGATACGTACACCCATACTTGACGGTACAGGTGGCTCCATCAGTGGTTCTCATTTTCGAGACACACGTCACTCTTTTTTTCTTCCAACATTTTCGCAAATAACCAAGTAAATTATGATTAACCAACATTTCTCTCTCTCAAACTATCCTTTATTCTATTGTCTGTATTTTTTTCTTGTTTAAAACCATGAGATTCTCTAATCCATTACTATATCCGAATATACAATGAACATTTGAATTTATAGCTTTAAATCTGCATTAAATAAATGTAATCTTCGTTTAATTTGAATGTTAGAAAGAAATATCTGTAGTTTGAATTCAATAAATTGACTTCCTACCTTATTCTCTCGTTTTAACTTTGAGGCCTTTGCGTTCGGCAAAGAACTGCGCTGCAGGCTTACGGTCGTGCCGCCTTAATGAGAATGGTTACGATAACGGTTATGTTCCTTACCTTCGTACGTTAACTAGACGTCGAGTTAGCCATTCTTTCAACATTTTACTTGGATTCACGGACATATATACTTATCGGTTTCACAAGTTAAAGGAGTTTACAGTCAAATTCACAACTCCGAATTGTAGTTTTCTCTTTTTATTGACCCTTACCGAGTATATTCGACTAGTTGTTGTATTTTCTCACCTTGCTAACCTACTCGAATTCAATTTGATATTCATTCGGTTTTGCATGGAAACCCCACCATTCGAAACGATCCTCGATAATATGCGACATTTTGTATTAATAAGCCACACAACACAGCACCGACTCGTCCTACGAGCTACTTTCCCTTCAATTTATAGCCTTATTGTCAAATAATGTGTATGTAAAATGTAAAATTTGCGTAAATGAGAATATTGTTATTATAAATATATTTATATATATACCCACCATTTTTTTGTAGGTTTTCTTATTTATTTTTATTACAAACTTTGCATACGATATCGAGTTAACCGACAAAAGTGTATTTGAAAGACATTCAATTAACAGATAGAGGTGTCAATTTTCATAAAATGTACGTAAATGCGCATAAATCTATACACGTCCGTTGTAATTAAAATCTTTTCCTTTCGATAAGACATTAAGGAAAAATAATCCGTCATATCTTTTTCTTTCTTTTTTTTTTATTTTTTTTTATTTTTATAACTCTCCATTTATAACCGACGATTAAAATCTCGTAAATGTCATTTTAAAAGATATCATAAACGTATATCGTATAAAATGAAAGAAAATTGAATGGCAGTTGAAACATTTTCAAGTATTTTCTCTGAAGACATTATCTTTTTCGTGTTATGCTTCGTCGATTATTTCACTTGGGAGGATCGTAGTAGGTACTTACTTACTTCTATATGTATTTTATTATCAACGAGAATAAGAGAGAGAACACACAACGATCACAAAGTCTCTGTAATATCGACGGTGAGATAAGAAAGGTGTAATCGAGAGCGAAAAAGAAAGTTTTCCTTAAGTGAAAAAGAAGATATAAAGAAAAGAAAAGAAACAAACAACAAAAAAATAATAAAATCCTACTCTCGATCGTTCACTTTCGCACTCGAACGAGTAGGATACACATATATATATATATATATATACATAATACAATGATGCAAGACACTTCCTTTGAGCAATGCACCGGCAATGGCGGTAATTCGTATCGAACGGCTTTGCGAGTGGGCGAAAAGAGAAATTATCGGACGCGTTGCACGTCGAATGTGGTATTATACGAGGATAGTAATTCACCGCTACGGATTATGGACTACTTATCGTATAATTTAGTAGAGTTCGCTATAAACGGCATAACGTTATGAACACGCAATGTGCTGCACACGCGCTCACACATATACACACCCGGTATAATATATTTTCTTGTCCCGATAGTTTAACATTATCGAATAGTAAAGGAAGGAACGTACGAGTAAACTCAAGCAAGATAGAAACGATTTGAAAAAATACATTTCGTCATAGCCTTGCAATACCATGGATCACCAAAGGAAAATCCTTATCTTTGTCGCGATAGTCGTAGTCGTTGGGCCCTCGAATATTTTTATGTAGCAATGAAGAAAAAAAAATCAATGTTCCATATCCCAAAACGAGTGGATTTTTATTTTTACTACCATGCCAACATTTTTATTTCGAATCCTGGTTGGGTCTTATCGAAAGAGGAATAATAGATCTGCTTTCGGATATTGGCAAATTCATTTGGCATAAATAATTTCGAATAAAGAAAATTAATAAAAATACCTGGTGGTGTCTTTAAACAAAATCGTGGTATTCGTCACAAGTTGGTTTTTTTCCTCTCATTAAAACGGTAAAAAAAATGTAATCGGTAATTGGCTGATATCGTTACGATTATTATACTTGAGAGCGTGTTAGATGCGTAATTGAGCGCATCTAGAATCGATCGTAACTCGGACATTAGCCTTCGGTTGTCGCGCGTGGCGGCGACTACGACGACGACGACGAGGACGACGAGGACGAAGGGGTAGAGAAAGGGAGAGAAAGGTAAGAGAGAGAGAGAGAGAGAGAGAGGGATGGCAATTAGTCGAGCGACGTCTCCATCGGCACTCTCGTCCGATACCGCGTTGCTTCATTAAGAGATAATGAAGCGTTAGAGATAATAATTTCCGGTAAATGTAGGTAATTGCCGGTTCTAACGGTATAAAATAGAATCGACGGATAACGTGTCGAATGTTAATTAGAAAGCATCATGTAAATGCGCGCGAATAAACTCGACCGCGAGAACCCCGTGAATCTCTCATCCCACCACCCTCCACACCACACCATTCTCCTATCGAAATCCTTATATTGGTCGAGATAAATCTCGACAGTTGGAGCAAGCTATCGAAAAGTTTCAATATAATAGACGAGAAATAGTGTCATGGAATTCATTCTCGTTTATCGTTAATTCCTTATTTTGCTTCTTTATATCGAATAAATGTTCAAACTTGCTTCATATGTATCCAATAAAATCGTCAAGAGATTACCGAATCAGATAAAAATGTCCAGACTTTCTCAAACAGAGTGGAAGAGAGAAGAAATTCTTAAACCGAGTCACATGCAGACATCGTTTCGAATTTCATTCTCATGAACTTCACCGACGAAGCGAAACCACCTCATAGCCACGGAAGGGAAACTTAATTACAAATTAGCAATTACTCGGGGCTCGTTAGAATCCTCGAACGTGAGTGTACAAACATTAAGAACTCGTAATCGCTTTGGGGTGGGGTTGGACGAGACGAGTTTGGCGTAGGTTAAAAAAAAAATAAAAATAAAAAGAGAAGTCAAAGGCCGGGGCAAAAGTTTTTAGACGAAAATCCGAAATAGTTGGAGTGCGGGTAGCGTAACGGAAAGGTCTTGTGTTTGCTGGTAACATTATGAAAAAAGGGTAAGAATGGGTAAGAGAGAAAAGGACAAAAAATGTTAGGGAGAGAGAAAGAAGACCGAGAAAGAAAAATAAGTGGCAGCGAGCAGCCAGGAGCTTCCCTCCGCAGATTTTTCGTGACAAGATAAGCCACGTCCTGTTTACTCTGGACTGCCATGGCATACGAAGATGCTCGTTAAGCCTTTTAGTGCTTGGCGTATCGTGCGAGCACCCACAAAGTCGTATATCACCGAGGGGTACCTCAGTTTGTACTCGTACCTTAACTCGGCCGCACGTAAAGCCCCCTTCGAAAGGAGAAAACCCGCTGTGTTTCTATATCGAGTGCTACTAGCTCTTCTCTTGACGGCACGCTTCTCGACTACCTTTCTTTCCTTTATTTTTCCTTTAATCTAACGCGACCACCATTCTCCATTGCGTGCTGTAAAATTCTCTCTCCGATTATAACGACGAGAATTCGAACTCGCAGATATATTTTATCGAGATACATTTGAACCGTTTAACTGCCTACGAATCGTTCGAGTTCCAACGATTCTCGTAATACTGAATCATCATATAACAGGTTGCCTGAGAAATAATATATGCCCTTCGTATATTTTTATTCGAATATTTCAGTTATCCTCAAATTGACCCTACCTGACGTAATTGTTTTTTATTATTATTACTAGTATCATATATATAATCATTATCATCGTCATCGTTTACAGAATGATATCGTATTGAGATTTCTAGCACTTGAATACTCTATCTGGTGGCTAAATTCAAAATTAGAGTAGATAGGTCGAATTGCTACGCCACGCCCCTGCTAGAGATCCTAATATGATTTTAAAAGAAACGCACGTTAAATTTCGCACGTATCTTAACTTTAGTATTTACACGTTCCATAAAATTGTAAAAAGAAAAATTCAACCAAGAAAGAAAAAATAAAAATGATTCTCTTTTACATCGTTCAGCTTTTACCGGACGGTCTCTCGCGTTCGAAAGCTATACGGGCTTTGCAAGAGGAAAGTCGTACGCGGAAGAACAGTTATACGAGAACGTGTACTGCCTGCGTAAATCTACGGGTTCTCTCGATTAGGTTTATCCGTGAGCACTTGTCAAAAGTTGCAAACGTATAATATCGTCACTTCTATTGCCAGGGTATCGTCCCGCTTAGTAAAAACTTAGAAATTTATATTCCCCTGGGTAATATCTTTAGTAATTTATTACGAAGCTCTCACAATTTCGTTCGTACCTACGATGGGTACTAGCATTGAGGGTTAATAACATTGGTTACGAGCGGATATTATATGACGACCGCACCCCTATGATACGACAGTTTCCTCAACTGTTTCTAAGATTAAAACTTTTGCATCATCTTCTCACAAATCACGCGGATACATAAATGTCATTTGATTTTTTACCGTACGATCTGTGATGGCAAGGAAGAACATACTAAATTTGATCTACGTTAAATTAAGAAAAAACTATCGTCGAATAATTCGATTCCTTCATAATAAGTATATATATATATATATATATATATATATATATATATATATATAGGAAATCGTGCGAAAAGATTGTTCGAGACGGATTCAAACGATACTGTTTGGTATCGAGCGCATTTTAACGGCGTAAAGACACCGCACTTAGATAAATATGTATGTCGTTCCGGAGGGGAGCACTCCCAGACCATTACGAGCAGTGGTTTCACGAGCGTCGCTGTATTACGAGTCGTCATTAACCCGAACCGAGTAAGAGAAAGAGAGCTTCAGATAGTAGAGAGAAACGGCTAGGTAAAGGGAGAAAAGGATCGAGCAAGCGAGTGAGCAAGCAAGCAAGCAAGCGCAAGAGAGAAAGAGAAAGAGAGAGACGTTTGGTTCTATGGCTCTTCGAACCGCAAGATTCAAGCTCCGATATACTCGAGCGAGGTGAGGCACGAAGCAATAACTGGTCATGTCGCCCAGTAATTCAGTAGCCAATTAGTTAGACGGCGGCGGGAGAGTCGGCGAAGATGTCTATCGGTTCTCTTCGTACGAGAGGCGGCTGCTGCTGCTGTTGCTGTTACTGTTGCTGTTGCTGTGGCAGAGCGAGAGGAACTTTTGCACGCCTTCCTGGGCTCCTATACACGTACTACTACTACGTGCCTCGTTCTACCGTTCTCCGTATAGGCGCGCACGCGCAAGCGCGAAAACAACCGGAAGAGGTACCACGAAGAAGACTGCGACGACAACGACGACGACGGCGACGTGTGGGTAGAGAAAGCAACAGCAACAACGGCAGCAACACCAGTTATCCTCTCTGTATATGTGTATCCTACCATCAGTGAACACAACTCGAAGCCGTTGCTCTCTTCTCTCTACTCTCTGTACAAAACTCGATCCGAAAGATAGATCGATCGTGAGCTTCGACGCAAATCATTCCGCTCGTTACACGATCCCCCCGTTGGCACAAGAAGTCGACAGAGATAAGGACTTTAGAAGCACGACTTCTTGAAATTTAATAAGCGAATATAGTCTGGACAATTTGCGAAAGATACTTATTCCTTTCTTTCATTCATTTTATTTACAGTTCAAGAGGTTGTTGAAATTGGATCGTTGTTCTCTCAGAAAAGATCGCTATCTTTGAATAAGCTTATATAACTTTTAGAATTTTGTTCTCACGGTTAAGTGACGACTTCTCGGTAATTGTTCTATATTAATTAATTAAATTGTTCTATATTAATGAAATTTAAATGAAATCGATTGACAATTTGAAGACAAGCAAAGAACAATTCCATCGAACTTTTTTATCCGGGATTATAGGAATCTTTATGGGGCGTATCGTTTATTAGATCTTACTTGGAGTTCTCCGACCCTTGTACATCCCTAAAGATAAATCTATCCTCGGTTTGACGCCATTAATGTATCGCAGGGACAAGCCGTGCGGCGGTGGTACGTTACGTCAGCAACAAATCCAAGCGAAAAACGAAGATCTCTGGGATATCGTCCTTAATCCTCTTGACCGGACTTACCTTTTCGCAAAAGTTTCTCTCTTTCTTACTTCTTTTCTCAGTGGCGACGTTCAACTCGAGAAGAATAAGTCTCCCAGATGCGGACAAAGTCTACCCGAATTTAAGAACGTGGATTTCAATTAGCTCCGAGACGTACGTGCCGGCCAGCACCCGATAAAATAACGAGGAGTCGGAGCCCTCACACGAACAGCTCGAAGAAGGTAAACCAACACTTTCTTCGCTCGAGTGAATTATGCTCTCTCCCGAACCATAACTTACCCACACCGAGTTAATGCGTGTTTGTGCAATCTTAGCGCTCCGCGCGCCGCGCGGTCCGGCCTACCTGGGCTAATGAGTAGGTGTTTGTTGGACATTCTGACACGTTTTACGACTTACGGGATTACCTTCTACGACGGACCGATAGGTAGAGCCACCATCGACTACCGCCGCCATACTTCGTTCCGTTACATGCCTGCCAACGGACGTTCGAATAGGATACTTGATTTATTAAGGATAAGTCTTACGATTTTATTCTAGTAGAGCTGGAAGAGAGTTCTCTCTTTTCATCTCCCCCTATATCTATTCGTATCTTTTCCTATCTCTCGCTTTCTATCTCTTGCTTTCTATCTCTCTCTCTCAGCAGCTCGTTACTCTTTTCGGCATCGGCACGTCGATCTGCCACGGATTAAAAATTACGATTGATACTGATTTAAAACAGCTGAGAGAGAGCCAATGTTTCTGCGCGAGCGTAACGCGAAGCGAGACTCGTGAAAATCCCTCGTATATATTCGAGCCGACAGCGACGTCGCATTGATCTTCCCCTTTCGTACGTATCTCGATGCTACGACTCCCAAAGCGATGCGTCTTATTTATCTGCCACGTCCGCTCGCTCACTCGTCCCACCACCTCTCGCTCATCTCTTTCGATCCCTTTCGCACGCGATCGAACTTTAAACCTTTTTCAAAATACATTTGTCCCACCTTTTTTTATGTCTAGTGTTCATTGATTTTATTATAGGAGGAAAAGAGAAAGTAAAAGATAAAAGCTCGTTAGGTCAAGGGCAAGAGAATGCAACAGCAGAATTACGACGTAGCGATAGACTACGTCGACGAGCGTAACTCTCTCGAAGAAAGGAAGACGCAAAGTCTATGGGCTCGCTCTCCGTGCTGTGCTGTGCTGTGCTGTGCTGTGTAGAGTCGAACGTTTCTCCGTGTGGCCTTCGTGTTGGTAACGAGCGGATTATACTCGCTGCGGTATCAGATGGTCCCCTACCTGGTTCCATGGTTGTTAATTAGGATGGATGCCCACGCCTTGGGCGACTTTTACGAGCGGATACGGCGCGAACCGAAATAGCGCGTCCGACGTTAACGCTCTCCGACCTTCCTTCGAGGAACCGTGGTAAGCATCTCGATAAGAAGCGAAATGCTTAAAAGAACTTCGCCAGAGGGACTGTTTAGAATTATTTAGATGAGTTCCGAAAATCGGACGACTGTTGTGAGCCTTCGTGAGCAAACTTTTGAGTCTCTATCGTACTCGACCGATCTTCTTCCAGGTTTTTAATTCCACTTGAAAAAAAAAAGAAAAATACTTTTCGACTTTTCTCTGAGAAAAACTTTCTCTAGCGAGAATATCCTTTTAATCGATAAAACATCGTGGAATAGTTTACGATCAGTGAAAGAGAAATAAATTGAACGTTTTTACGACCGACGAGTCATACCCTTGCTGCCTTTTCTAAGGATTACCATGGAAGAGAGTTTGTCGAATACAGCTGCTGCGTTTTGATAACTCTTCTAAACACTAACCAGTGCACGCGTTCATTTGTTGACATTTCGTTGTTGTATTGACTTCGTGCGCGTAGAAGAGCACCATCTCAAGAAGAATGGTAGAAGTAAAGATGCGTTGGATGTTGCTGCTGCTGCTACCCACGCAATTTAAGTTCCTTGCGAGCCAATAAATTCGGGCCGAGCGCATCCTCGTTGGCGGCTCAGACTTATTTAATCGAGCGTACCGAAATAAAGCGTACGCTCTCTCTGAACGGCTCTCGGACTTGTTCGTTGGTACATCGGTTATAAACAAAGATACAAACTACCGTTTGGCTGTGGGTCGCGCGCGCGACTCATGCATGGCTGCCGGCGATAGAAGCAGCCAGTTCCGCTTTATGATCCCATAAATATCTCAATAGGATCTTAAATTAGCCGCGCTCTCCGCCGCTAGAGAGCTCACGAAGGAGCTCGGATCTACGTTATTTGCCGCTACGCGACGCCACCTTCTCGCGCGAGTTGCGCGCGCACGAACGAGCACGCCCCTGTTTCTCTCTTGGTGTTCCATGCGTCGTTCCGCTACACCTCTCCCGGGGCCCGGATATACATTTACCCGGCCGAGTTTTCGGTGGAGACGTTACCGTTATTTATGAGCTCGTTTATCAAGGTGGCACCCCTTTCCCCTATCGTTGCTTCGATGCGGACTATCCGCCACTGCGAAGCCAATCCCGAGATATATCGCTCCGATACCAATCCAGCTTGCCAGGGAGAGCGAGTGAGCAAGCAACCAAGCAACCAAGCAAGAGAGTAACGCAACGGGAGAGAAAGAGAGATTCGAAAGCCGAACCGTCGACTCCTCCTCCTCCTCCTACTTTTCTCGTCCTCGTCCTCGTCCTCGTTCTCCTCATTCTTCTCCGATACTACTTCTTCTTCTTTCGACTTTCGCCAGTAGGTACATCCTCGGTGATAAATGCCCGCGAAGAAGTGCGCCAGAGTGATACCGGCAATTAGAGGTGCTTCGTTCGTCTCCTTGTCCGCCTGGAGGATGAAGAGCGGTTCCGACTCGCGATTAGTCACTACCATCGATCGATTCGACCCTAGAACGAAACGATCACCTTTTCCTACCGTTGATCCCTTCGCAACTTATTACTCCTACTAGAGACGATACTTCGAATCTATTTAAGTCAACATCCTTTCATATCGTTCATTTAACTAATTATAAATAATTGATTACATCAGATGCCATACATCTTTCCAAAATAGTATTTCTCAAAGATTGATGACTCTCGTTGAACTCTGACACACCAAATGATCAAACGTCTGTTAAAAATCTAGAAATGTCTCGACGCCGACGGTGCAAATCATCTTATTAAACTGGTCGTCCTGAATCCCGTTTATCATTCATAGTGTTTGTGTTATACCGAAAAGGATAGTCACAGTTTTAGATTTCCTCTTTGGGAGACAAATAGCGGCAGTCGACAGGGAGCGCAGGCCACTTTGTCCTCGGTAGATGGCGAATAAACGCTCGATCGCTTTACGAGCTAGGCAGGATAAAAGTAAGGCGGACAACGTGAGGGAACGAATAAGGGAATGAAAGAGTGAACGAGCGAGAGAGTTAGATAGATAGATAGATAGAGAAAGCCACCCTTTCTCAATTCGTTCCTATCCACCTACACCCCCGAGGGCAACAATCCATTCTAGCTCCGCCAACGCCATCCAACTTCCTAATGCCAGCGAGGGAGAGACTGGCAGAGATCTCGGCCTTCAGGGATCTCGGCCGGACAAAACCGCAGTGTTGAAGCGAAAGCTGATAATCTCGGTCCCGTCTTTCTAGTTGATTAATTTCTACCCCGGTGACGAAGCTGTTTGTGGACGCAATAAGCGTTTCCGTCAACGTGCAGCAGCTCTCTTTTTTTGTACTCCAACGTGTGTTTGATAAATATGAGAGCCTAGAAGGGTTGCAAAGAATAGAATACCATGGTGGGGCCGTTGAATGTTCCGTTGAAAGATCGATTATTCGATATATAGTAGTTTTAAGCATGACACGAACAGAGCTGTCGTTCTTTGATAAACCTGGATATATTATCAAGAATATTTGGTAGGACAATAATTGTTCAAACGTATAAATGATAGTGACTTATCATTAGTAATAAGAAATTCGTTTGATCTCACTCGAATTATATACGGAGTAGAGATTTGTATATTAAAGCTTAGCACAATTCTATGCTTAACATCTGTTCTTTCTACATGACAAATGAAAGATAAATGATAAACGAAATTTAATTTTCTCCAAATCCAATCATGCTAGACATTGTGTGTGAATCACGTAAAACCAGCTGCTAAAATAATTTCTTTCAATAGCCGTGTTAACGATCGACGTCGAAATGAATTCTGGCGCGAACGTCGTTCAGAATTATAAGAAAGACTTCAGAAAAAGAAAAGAGAGAGAAAGCAAAAGTATTTGAAGGGAAGAATTTGTGTTTTGTGAGGGTCGACGCTGGCGGCGAGTCGAAGTCAATTCTCAAAGGCTCGGAATCAGCTTGGCTCAACGTAAACCATCCCAATGGTAGGAATAATGTAAGGATAAGAGAGAGAATGTGTGTGTGTATGTGTGTGTGTGTGTGTGTGTGTGTGTGACGCGAGGCTGCAGCAGCAACAGCAGCAGCAGCCGCCGCCCGCTGACAAAGATAAATAAATTAAGGAAACGGCGTTCGCGCGTGCACAAAGGGAAGCAATATCCCTGTGCCTTTATGCTCTGTGAATGTGAGCAAGCTCGCAATTCCGAGACTCGAATGAGAAGCCAATAGTGTCTGTGCCGGTAAACAAGCCAGCTCCGCTACGGAAACATCGTGTATTTCCCCTCTTCGTCTTTCTTTCCCTACGACCAAAGACTTTCCTCTCCCTCTCACCCATTTTATTTCACAATTCGCTTTTCGTCCCTTAGCCTTCATGTCACGATCGACCACAGCTATACGTCCCGTTTTTCTTTCTCGATCTCCTCCTATCATTTCCGTTTGGGCTCTTCTTCAACGTAGAAAAGCGTTGCGAATTTATTTACAAACTGTTCTCGTTTCTTTAACCGTGTGCTTTCACTGTCAAGACCTCTTAGGAAGTTTACGTTTTGGAAAAAAGGGATCTAGTAAAGCATTCATTGGTTATATTGAAAAAAAAACCCTACATATTATGTTGGGTTAAACTTCTTTCGTTCTATTGTGTGATACAATATTTATAAAATTGTAAATGTAACAAGTTTGGATCCATTACATGAAAAATTAAATTCACTTGTATATAAAGATTTTTATTTGAAAGCTTGATCTATCTTTAAAATGTTCACGCCTCCCACGTATTTCAATCGATACGTCAATTTGTATAAGCGCTAATGAAAGGGATAAATAAAGGAAAAGTAATAATCGTTCGTAACACGATGTGAGGAACATCAATTATACCCGAGTGACTTTTGAAAGGTTAGAAGAAAGTAGTACGGGACTACATCAAAGCTCTGGCTATAAAGGTTGTTAGGGATAACGGCGGCAGAGGTCGTGGACTCGAACCGAGTGATTTAGTAGGGTGGCTACTTGACGGCCGACCGAGATAACCCGCCTGTCTACGGAACAACCCCATTTGTCCGATATCTTCCGCGACAAAACTACCGCGTGTCCTTCTAACACCGCGCCCTTTTGATAACTGACGTCACTTTGCAACGACCTCCACCTCTTTTATCCCTGCATTAAGTGCTGCTTCACAAGTATCTATCGAGATAAATATTTATCTACAATCAAATTAACAAAGTGAACATTTTTTGATATTTTTTTTTTTTTTTTTTTATAAAACAAATTATCGATCATAGCTCGTCGACACAAAATTTTAACGCGAGTCCTATAAATAATAATAATAATAATTGTCACCATTGGAGAGTCACTAATTTGTAAGAAAATGTTCACTAAACAAAGCACAGCAGCATCGAAGAAGACATAGACCGAAGATTTCACAAGATTTCGAGATGAGAAGCACGAAGATCGAAAACACCGGGTGGCGGAAAGCGTTAAAGCAGAACGGAAGGATCGGGATATCTGTGGCGAAGGACAGGAAAGAAAGGACAAGCGTGTGTTCCTTCGTAAAGAGTTGCGACGACGATATAGATGGGTGGGGAGAGGGAGGTGGGTGAAATAAAGGAGTGGAAGGAAAAAAAATAGAAAAAGTATAAAGAGAATAAGGAGAAGAAGAAGAGGAGGAAGAGAGAGGAAGGGAGAGAGAGAGATACTCGTCCTGGGCGGACGAGCCGAGGTGGGCCGTGGATTTATATCCCGGTCAGGCACTTTGAGCCATCAGCGGCTCGTTTGATGTTCCGCCGCGGCCACGCAGACGTTATAAAGACAAACTATGCCTACGGCACCGTCATGCCCTACCACTTTATACCATAATTCTTCGGCCGATCCCCGAAACGAGCGGTCGATCTCGAAGAAACACGAACAGGAGAAACGTACTGTGTGTCCCCCTTTTCGTACTCTTCGTCTCTCTACACGAAGTGCGGCGCCTCTGTGTGTAAGACCGGTCCAGTTCTCTCTCTATCTCTTCCTCTCTCTCTCCCTCTCTCTCTCCATCTGTCTTTCTCCTCTTTCGGCCCCTTCCCGTTCCCGCAACCCACACTATCCATCTATCTCTTTCTTCCTCCCTTTTCCTCTTTCGCCCTCTCTTCTCGCGAGAGAGCAAGTCTCCGATTCCTTTACGGTTAGTGCCTGCGGGTAATAAAGATGGTTCTGCTTATGTAGAAACGGGCAACCGGAGGCGGAGTCAGGCTGCCCTCTGTGGGCCGGGCCAACGCAAATGACTCTTCCATGCAAGATGGCGTAGGCACGGAACGCTAGGCGGTGCTGCTGGTGCTGGTGCTGGTACTGGTGCTGGTGCTGCTGGTGCTGCTGGTGCTGCTGGTGCTGTTGCTGCTGCTGCCGGTGCGTGCCCGCGAGCCCCGTGCTTTTATATTTAGCGCGCGCGACGTGCAGCCAACGTGCGGACGATAACGTGCGTCTCTTTCTCTCTCTCTCTCTCTCTCTCTCGCTCTCACGCGCGCGAAAATCCAAACACCTATGTCTTAAAATTTTTTTGTTACCATTTGCAATTAAAAAAATTGTATTACAAGAGAGTACATTTTTTCAAACTTTTCTATCTGGTCAAATTGGACATATATATCTTCATTTATGCAAATGTCCGATTGTATCTTTGTCCAAGAGGTTTTAGCTATACCCGTTGATTATAATGTTGGTACTGTATGTTTTATTTCTTCCTGTTTCCTGCATATCTCATATCATATCATAACCACGGAATATAATGACCCATATCGTATTATGCATAATCCTGTTAGCCTAATTAAAATGTAACTGTAATAACTATCAACAGACTTACAGAACATGATTTTAATTTCGATGATTAATAAAAATAAAAAAATAAAAACTATCCTTTAAATTTCTTTATCAAAACTGGTTAAACCTTTAATATATTCTAATATTTTTGATCGATCATCCATGAAAAAGCAGGATCGTACTTACTTCACATCATTGATAAAAATTCGAAAAAATAATCTGACGATCCGGAAATTTAGTTTTTTTTTTGTTATTTTTAAAGACAATTTATACGTCGTCGTTGGAAATTGATGAGGAAAAAAATATCGATGTAGCAGTTCCTATCCGAGAACGTCGAGAAAGGTGAAATTCAAGTCTTTCATACTTAGGAATGAAAACTGACCACAAATAAGTCGTGTCTGGAGGAGGTGAAAACGAGCGCATGATTAATATCCTTCCGGTTTTTAGGTTTATCTGTCACGCAAACGTCTCTCTCACTTCTTCTAACTGTGTTCGTTCAATTATTTCTTTTTCTACCCTCTCTTTTCTCTCAATGGTTTCCTCATACTACCCTGTCTCTTCTCTATATATCTCTCTTATTCTCCCTTGTCCGTTTTTTCTACCATTTCTTTTTTATTTTCGTTCATCACGAATTCACACGCGTGCTCGTAAACGTGAAATAGGTGGTCATCATGAAAGCAAAAAAAAATACACGACCGATGAAGATACCAACCGCATATCGGCGTTGAAGTCACCCATTGATAATAGAATAGGCTAACACTCTAACAGCGTTTCTATGTCCAGCTGGGAACGTATTCTCGAAGTACGATAAGCTTCCAAACGATTTATGATGCCTTTAAACTTTAAAGACGTCCACAAAACATATATCATCCTTGGCCAAGTATTAAATACGGCTTTACGAAAAAGAAACAAAAAGTACAAGAAAGAAAATAAAAAATAATAGAAAAATAACTGAGAAACGAAAAGTCGACGGATTAAGATTAAATAATTGTATGTGTTGTTCATATGTATTTTTTATTTTGTTTTGTTTTTTTCAATCGATTATCGTCATGACAAGCGAGAAAAAATATATCGAAAAAAATAACAGAATATTTTTATATATTCAAAAGTAGTTAAAAATAATAACTTTGAAAAGATTTAGAAAAATAACTGGTCAAACGAGAAAATTTATAGAACAACGAGACTAAATAAAGCTTAACGTGATATTCAATTTATATGATAAATATTATCTTTTTTTTTATTAAGAACAATCTTCATAAGAATAAACGATTTAAGTATCATTGAGAACAATTTACGATTATAATAATCGTAAACCGCTTAGTCTACTTGCAAGAAATATATCAGTCCTAATTAATATTAAAATTTGGAACACACAATCATATTTATTATATGTATATTTCTTTGTACGAATAATATATTAATGGCAGATGGCCATGGTATATATTTTTTCAATTGAACTAAAAAAAAAAACCGGTATGATAATATTGTCTGCCAGTTAGTCATGAATTTTCAGCTTTTATTTAAAAGTGACTAAAACACATAAATGCATTTTATTATACTTTCCAAACAAAAACTGTAAATTACAACCTCAATTATGCATTCATTATCGTAATAGTTTTTACGAGCGAAAACAGACATATTATATGCATTATATATATATATAAGCGCGTATAGAGGTTTAAAAAAAAAAGTATATCACAAAACGTTCTTCCTAAGTTAAAAACAGAACTGTCGTCTTTTATTAGTCCAACTCCATCAACACGTAATAAATCAAAACGACCGGTCGTGGTCAAACAGCTGCTTCTATTCTCCAACGTTAGTAATTTACGATAGTAATGTCCTTTCCACGAAAGTACAAAAAGACATTAAGAGATGTTTCTCAACCTATTTCTAAACTTTATTGCACACATTTATATATACGGTCGTTTAGAAAAAAATATATTTGTTGAAAACAATTATCTTACAAAAAAGAATAAATAAGTGTTTTTAATTGTAAATTATTGAAAAAAGATTATTTGATCGATATTAATTCCAAATAGTAGATTTAAAAAATATATTTAAATGTTGGTTCATAATGTTCTGTAAATTGTTGTTGAACAAAGTTAGGAGAAATACGACGCTCTACTATTCTTCCGACGCAAACGACGCGTACTCTCGGCGAACCGGATACACCGGTCCTTCCTTCCATCCCTTGGAAGACATGTTCCGTGTCATTGGGAAGCCGATTAAACTTTTTCTAACGCGCTTGTCTTATATCCGAACTTAACCGAGAACTCGCATACCGTGGTGGCATGCGCACGAGAGCATCTCACGAATGGTCTCGCCAAGGAACGAACGATTCTTCTCGGTTGACAGAAAGGATGGATCCGGTGGTACAGGTCCTTCAGATGGGAGAGTAAGAGAGAACGTTCGAACTTTCAAAAAAACTTCCACTCGCTAATGATGTTAAAGGCTAATGTGGTCACATCGCAGCCGAAACTCGTAAATCTCTTACTAAAACCGTAAAACTTACTAAAAAGAATCTCAAACGTGCTCGTCTACTCGCTAAACTACTAGATGCTTTTTAGTTCTCTACTTTTTAGGGTTATAACCTTTTCAACACTCGACGTTAAGTGAAAGAGAAATTTTTGAAAGAATCCTGTATCTCTTGGAAACAAACAAAAAATGTCACATCGATCAAGAACAATAATTAATTAAAAGAAATAATTACGTGGAATGACTAACCATATATATATCGATTTATAACGTATCGTTAAAGCTAAGAAAAAAATTGGACGATAAAAATCTTTGATTATTTTACAACGAATCCTTACGAATAGGTTGTGAATCTTGATAAAAATCTTGAAAATGAAGATCTATTACTTACATAGATCGGATAAGGAACGTGGTCGTAAGTACGTCAACCTTTGTAAGATAAATTGTCAAATAAAGTTTATAATTCTTGCTTTCCGGTAACATATGTATGTACCACCCGCCCATTGTCCTTTCTTCTCGTTTCTGGTAGGGAAGACGTCACGAAGGAGAGAGAAAGAGAAGAATACGTATTCGCGCTTTTCCTCCTTTCCGCGTCGACATTGTATCACAGTTGTATAGTCGCTTGTAGTCTGGCCGGAGTTTGGCGAATAAAGGAAGAAGAAGAGAATACGCGGGAAGAGTGCGAGACAGTTTTATAGAGACGAATACTCGTCGTAAAGACGTCGGGTCCACCTCTGCAACTCCTGCTTGTCTTCGCGAAAACGTTACGAGAGTCAGAGGATTCACAAGTTACCCCTGTAACCTTTTCCTCCTTGCGTTTTACCTCCATCCGAGACGGACGAGTCTCTCGGTTCTAGTTACCAAGACCCCCCAGGGAATGGTTCGTAATTTTAAAAGCGCTAAATCTTTCTCGCTTTAACATCCCATTCCGCGTACGTCGATCTGCTGCCCTCTTCGAATATTTATCACCGCGGTCGAGAGAAAAAAGAACAAAAGAAATATACGGGCTAAAAGTGATTATGAATTTTCTAGAAAGACTATTAGCAAAAGAAAATAAAAATAACATTCTTTTTCTTTAGAAGACAATATACAAATTGAGAAGGACTAGTTAAAGTGAAGTAATATGCAACGAAGAAAAACAGAGTGGAACGCGATGAAAAATTTGCTAATGTGATGAATGTAACTGAATACGAAAAGCTAAGAAAAATGAATGAGAGAGAGTAAGTAGCAAAGTCTTTCCCGACGGTTCACCACCACGTTGATTTAAATCGTTTCGTTAGGAGCTCCGCTAGTAGAAGCAGAGGGGAAAAGAAGCCATGGAGAAATGTCAGCGATGCGCGACAAAAATTGCGGAGAGGCATCACTGTTAAATGTTAACAACTGGTGAATTCCAAAGGAGGCGCGGCCCTTTGATATCCTTCGAGGAGGGGAACGAAACCCAGACTCCATCGAGTTTTAAGACACATGCCTGCTTGCTAAGTAGCGGCTTCTACCGGCGCGTCTACGCGTCTTTCTTCCCTTCTCTTACGCATATGCGAAGGACAGAGAAGAAGACAACGAAGACGACGGGGACAACGAAGACGACGACGACTACGACGACGACTACGACGACGACGACGACGACGACGACGACTGATGTCGGCAGCTTTGCCGTGGACCACGGCTGTTCGTCTACGTCCCGCGAGGATTGATGGCCCTCTCGTGCTACGTGCTCGTCCTCTATCTCTTCTTCTTCTTCTTCTTCTTGTTATTCCCTTCTTTCCTGTGCACGGCCAGTGCCAAGCCAAGGCTTTCCTTCGGTCATTCTCCAAGATCTTACATTTATGGAATATCTTGAAATCTCCGTTTCGCTGACGTCCAACGGTCAGCAATCAACCGATTGTTTCCGTTCGGGGCCCCGTGAAGGCTTCAAGAAGACGCTCTTCAAGGAGGATGCCTTAGTCGGGTCTCCTTTTATCTTCCTAGCCCTTCACGATTTCGCTCATCCAAGAGACAACAACGACGACGAAGACGAGAACCGAAGACGAGAACTGACGACGGAATGACGAGACGTTTAGAATGATAATGAGCGATGTATGGAAATCGCATAGGCGAGGATTTTAGATAGCTACCGCATATCGTTCATTGATCCCAACTTAATGACAGACGAAGAGATTGACGTTAATTAGATTCTCTGCAAAATTCTACCTTACTTACTATTCTCTATCGAAAAACTAATTTCGAAAGATTGCGATCGGCGCAGCAATAGTATTTGAAATAAATTACTGATATTGCGTAATAATAATAGTAACGCAGAACAAAGGAGTGTGACAAATCACGATGCGTCTCAGTCCTAATGATATAATAAAAATTCGATAGGTGTCCAGGAGTTTTCTTTCCCGTATGAGTCCATCCAACTTAGCAGACGACTGAGAAACTTTTCTAAAATCAGTCGGGGGGTGATAGCGTGGATGTTTCAACGGTCCAAGTATTTCCGTAACTCATTTTACGTGGAAGCCCTTTTTCCGGCACGATTTTTCTTCTTTTTATTTGTCGTACTTTAGTGCACGCGAGGACGAGGACAACTACCACTCGTCTCCCTTGGATTGTAAGGACGAGAAACGCCTCTATACAGCATAGCGCGCGTAATAAAGAGCGCGGGACTCCAGAACGTTGGATCTGACAAGCTTTTTCTGCTACGATAAAAGTCAGAAAGAGGCAATCTATTACCTCTTCTTTCCTCCGAACTCTCTTTCTCTTTTTCATTCTATCCTATAAAAGAGAAAGAAGAGAGGGTTTGTGAGCCTCGGTTGGAGAGTTTCGAACGTAAGTCGGCGCCCTTTGATCCATTCTACCTCCCGTCTGGCTACTGGAATTCTCTATTTACTATTTAAGGCCGCTATCTATTGCCGTCTCGCGTCTCGTTAATTTATATACGCGTATACACAACGCTCAGAGAGAGAGAGAGAGAGAGAGAGAGAGAGAGAGAGAGAGAGAGATCCATTCCCTTCTTCTAACGGACGATAATAAATATTATTTCCCCTTTCTCTCTTTCTTTCTTCCTCTTTCTCTTTGTCTCGCGCCTTTGGAACCTCCAACTCTCTTTCTTTTCTTTACGAGACCTTACCAACGCGTGTTTCGTGGAAGGAGTAAAGTCTAAGGCAAACGGATTGACGTAGATACCACCCCTTTCCCCACCTACCCTTCTTTTCTTCTTCTCATCGTGCATAAATAGAAAAGCACCCGGTAGGTGCTAGGTATCGAGCTTGTCTAATGATTTTATCGCCTTTACCTTTCTCCCTCTCTCTCTCTCTTTCTCTGTCGTTTTCTTTCTCATTCACACACTCTCCAATCTGTTTCTTGCAACATTCTACAATGTCCGTGGTTCAAAAAAGGTAATACGATCTCTCACTCTTTCTTTCTCTCCCTTGCGACGCGTTGAGAGGATCATTTAGCCTTAAGTAATTTTGTCAGCGACGCTATTTAACAGACTTGTTGGAAGTAGCTACGTTTACACGAATTTTACCGTCCCGTGCGTTTAAATTACATTACACGCTCTCGTATATACTATTTCAAGAAATTCTAAGCTTAGCAATGACATCGTCTTACTAGTTTAGAACTAAATCGGTCCATTACTTACGTTAAAAAATAAGTAATACTTCTATTTCATTTAATCTAACATAAGCGAACGAATAAATCTTGACAAAAATATGCACCCTCTTTTGCATATTATAGGCTCTGATTTGACTTTAAAAAAGTTAGGAGATTAAATGAATCAAATTTCTAATAATTTCAAAGATCTTGTTAGATTTCGTTTAACGTAAAGACCTTTGTTAGGTCGCGAATCAGCAATGGTCGTTATCCGGAAACAGATCAAGACAGTTGGTAGAAGGAAGGAAGAGCAGGAAGAAGAAGAGGAGGATGAGGAGGAGGAGGTATCAAAACGAAAAAAATTCATCGCCTGTCCTCGGTCGGTAAAACCGCGGTCGTAGATCTCGCGGCACCGTTGATGTGACACGTCTCCCTCTCTTTCTCTCTCTCTCTTACTCTCCTTTGCTAGAGAACTCCTGCACCGACTTGTGCTGTTGCTGCCGCTTCGATACCTGTCCGTCTTGAGCCGTCATTAAGCCCCAACCAGATTCCAATCTGAACAGACGGACGGGACGGACGGGTGAGCATCCGATCAGGACAGCCGGAGAACGCACGAGGAGCGTTTGCTTGCTTGCTGCTTGCTACTTCGCTCTCTTGCCAACCGATTGACGTTAAAGCGGCACGATAGAAAATCAAGGGTCAAGGCTTTCCAAACGTACCCTTTTTCGTTCCCGAGATCGATCAACTATCGATAGGATATCGATCCGCAATCGATCGGTAGTTCGGTGTGTATGTACCCTCGCGTTCATTCCAAGATTATATACCAAATCCGCTTTCTCTCGTTGAAAATTTCTACTTGATTACGAGTGAAAGACAAAGGAGGTAATGATGTTAATCTCTTACTACCGTACACGTCGACAATCATTAGCGAGTGAAATCTATCTCTTTTCGATGTTTTCTTTAACTTTTAATATTCTAGTTGGGGATACTTTCAATTTTCAGGACCATTTGATTGATTTTGATCAAGCTATGTTTATTTCAAATTGTTCTAAAATTATAAGTTAAAAAAAATCGATCGTTTCACTGATAGATATATAGATATATTTATTGTGTTGTGAATGCAATAAAAGAGGGAAGAAATTTTGGTTTGTTTCAACGTGACCATCATATCCAGATCCAAGCTCGATTTTACATAGTCGTTCGAAGTCCGTTCCGGCTGTTAAACCTTGTCGTGAATGCGACGACGCGTCGAGATTCGTAATCGGCCCTTCTTTATGACGGGAATCCCGACGATGCATCTTCCTGGTGTGCTCGAAGAAAAATAACCGCGTCAGATAAGAGAAAGCACACGGTGGAAAGAAAGGAGAGGAACATTCTCATTTATATTCTTTTCCAGTGTAATCCTTGAGTTTCAGGGTGAAGAGATAAGTACCCGGTAAGTCCATTTTGACGTCTCAGCTAATCCCACGACGACGTATCACTGCGGTACGATCGATCACTGGACTGTTACATTGTCTGCTTAGTCGCCTTCTCCTCTTCGTAAATTATTGCGACCGATAAATCGGAAAAGACCAACTACCTACCCTCACCAATACCAGGAAACGAATGAACGAACGATCGAACGAACGAACGAGGGAACATATGCATGAACTACGATTTTTATGGCTTTTCTCATAGACGATTATACGATCCATTTACTTTGATAAAGAATACCATAAGTTTGTCCAAAATCTCTCAATTTTAATATCAAATTTGTTATATTCGTTTTATTCGAATAAAAAAAAAATTTTTTACACGATACGTTTCCTTCATGAAGAAACAAGTCTGTAAAAATGCCATTATATTTTTATTACAATCTTTTAATTCATTTAGGGAATAAGGAGAAAGGACATTCGCGTAAATGAGTTCCAACTGAGCGTATTATTCCCCGTTATATAAGTGTTCCCCGAGCGCGTTTAAGGATAACAAACGGATAGAAATGATTTTTCTTAGTACTGGAACATGTAAAAAAAAATAAAAAATAATGCTCTTGGAAAAGCAATAAAGTCGTAAAAGCCGCTTTCCTTGAAACAATTACTCCTTAGACGATCGAACCAAGAATAATAAAGTCAATTTGGATTATAATAAAAGATATAGATAAACAAATAAATAGAAAAAGAAAAGGAAAAAAAAGAAGAAGAAGAAGAAGAGGAAATGAGAGAACATGAGGGGATAGAAAAGAGAGTTAAAGGTAGTAGGAGAAAAAGCGTGGGACGAAGTTTGGGCGGATCGGTTCGAACCGGCAAGCTGCTAATGACGAGGCGTTAATTTAGCAGCCACGAGAAGGAAATATCTGCGGGTTGGCATGGTCGCCTGTTTGCCTGCCTACTCTGCCTGCCTGCTCTGCCTGCCTGCTCTACCTGCTTGGCCAGCACCGTCGAGTGTTATGGAAGCCTATGCATCAGAATGATGAATGATGTTTCGTGGTTGGAGCGTGGTAAACGAAAAGGGACCGATGTGTGAGACTAAGAGAGAAAGAGGGAAAGAGGAACACAAAGAGGAACAGAGACGGGTAAGAGGGAAGGAAGAAAAGAAGGAAGGAAGAAAGAGGGGTGGGGGGAAGCATCTGCACGCGATACGCGAATCAGCTCGATCCCTCAACGCCGTTTCGACTAAAAAGCTCTCGTTTATTACAAACCCCCCCCCAACCCCTTCCTCCTTTCCCAGTACGACGTTTGCGCGTCCAACAACTCTCTATCTACCACCACCACCACCACCACCCCATTTCTCCTTTTATTTGATCTTTTTCTTTCTCTTTCGCTTTCTTCAAACTTATCCAAGAACAGATCGCGTCGATACATCTTTCCAAGACACGACGACGAGATATCTTGCTATCTTGCTGAGATGCCGATAAAACGAACAAAATATCCTCGTTAAATCGTGAATTCGCGCGGTTTCTCATCTCGAAACGACTTTAGACTTCATTCATTTCCCACAACTTCCTCTCCCCATTCCCAAACTCTTCTTCGAAACGTCTTCATTCGGATAAATTTTCCGGCATTAATTATAGTCACGTTTCGTTTCATTTGCGCCGACGAATTTGTGGATCTCCGGGTTCAATTCATTTAAATTATAAAACATTATATTTTCGATTTAATTTGTTTTCGGTCGTTTATATCTTGCTGACGCGTGATCAGACCATTTTCACTTTTAATGAGATCAAAATAAATATATATATATATATATATTTAGTGGGGAAATGACGAAACTAAACTACCTTCGTGGTAGAAGGGGGCAGGATATTTAGGGATAAACTTTTATGCGTCAGTGAAACATTCTTGCTTGGAAATGACGCGTTACCTTCTCTTTAAGTCACGAGAAAAGAGAGAAAAAGAGAAAGAGAAACAAGAAACGTCGTAACGCCTGTCTACTTCTTACAGTCCAACTTTATCTTGGTGATTTTTTTGATTTTATCCGATTGTACGTCATTGCCGTCGTCGTGTTTCTTGCATATTTCTTACACATACGTAAATTCTTGCGCTCTCTCTCTCTCTCTCTCTCTCTCTCTCTTTTCCCTTATAACTCCGCCTTCCCGTGACAGGTCGCAGTTAATTAAGAAAGAAGCGAACGACGATAATGACAGTGGCAGACGTACTTTTGCGTATGGGGAATTGCAAAATGGCGAAAGAACGGATAGTAAATCAAGATACGAAGCACGTCGGGTAGCTGTATATTGCGACAGTTATACGAGCCATCCATCATCATTTAGAGACGGCATCTATCAGCGTCACCACTCGTGAGCGCGATAATGACGATTCACCGGCTTAGCGGCTTGCTTTGACCCGAACGACCGTTAATTTACGAACCTTCCCCTGTTAGTATCTTTACATCTACCCTTTCGATAAAGTTACCACGACATCGTTAAAATAGTCATCGATGTCTCTCGATAAAATCGTTTCACTCTCCTTCCAATCATCCTTCGTCATTCAAACAGTACTACGATTTACAATGATATATTTATTTATAGAGAGTACAGATATCTATGTCTAATTAACCAGTTAAGTGTGGCGAGAGATCTGTGCACAGGGCGCGCTCCGATGTGTGTCGCAATAATCAAGCGATGACGGATATAGTCGTCAAACACAGAGTAAGTGACGCTGTTAAAATATTGGATAGTCAAAAAGACGACTTTATTTTAGAAAATGAACAATTTTGTTAGTAATGTACACACAGTTAACTTAATATGAACATATATTTATACATAATAAAAGGAAAAATTAGAGAAAAAAATCGAATATTTATAGAAGTTGACAATTTATTCTTGACTTTTTTTTTACCTCTAAACATTTTAAACATATTAAAATTTACGAATGTAATTTAATTTTCGCCAAAATTACAATTTAAACATCAAATTGTAACAAACTTTTACGCATGACGGATATAGACGTCATACACAAAATTTTGCCACATCTCCATGACGGATATAGTCGTCAAACACGCTTAACTGATTAAATCTTCGATTCTTTCCAAAATAGTTTTTTTCCCCAAGTACAAAAAGTATTTTATACATTTTTGACATATGTTCATAACTACTTGTTACGATATATTATAAGTTTCTTTGAAAAATGGTTTACTCGAGAGTATTACTTCGTTGATACCGCTTGATTGAGGGTAACTTGGGACAAAAAAAGGGACAATTACGGCAGAAACATTGTCAAGGATATCGGTCATATTTTCTATCCCAGTCACTCGCTCGATCTTCCCCTTCAGACTCGAGGAAGATGATTCTCGTGGTAAGGTTAGGTCTTTCTTACAAGTAGAAGAGAAAAGTAGAAGAAGAAGAAGAAGAAGCGGAAGGAGGGTAGAAAAGTAAAGAATCGGGCGGGTTGGGCCAAGCATTGTGTCTTGATAGATGTGTCAAATCCGAGGCGCATTGTGTTCCTGGAGATAAATGGAGCCGGAGTGAAGAAGCAAAACACGTGCCTTTGTTACCGGTCTACTCATCGAAGGTAATTTAGAGCGCTTCTTCTATTTCCAAAGATAGCCTTAGGTACGATACAAGTGCCACGCGTATCTAACATTTACCAAAACTCACAACTTTACTATGTTGTATGTATTATATATTTTTTTGTTCAAAAATATTCTAAATCGTTAAGGAGTTTTGTACAATTTGCAATAAAAAAAAGGATCATTCCTAAGGACAATAAATTCTTTCGATCATAGTCGTTCTAATTACCCTTCACCATTATCCAATTAATCTAGCACCATTAATTTCTTCCTATCCGGAAACATATTTTTCAAAGATCACCCCTCCGGGTGTCGTTCCTTGTAGACGTAGAACTTTCAAAAGACTACGCCGTTGCTCTTTGATTAGTTTCTTTCCCCCTTGCTTATGAAAGCAAGAGGGAAAAAAGAAAAAGAAAAATAAAGAAGGAGAGACAGAGTGCGAAAGGAAGATGGGAGAAAAAAGAGGGAAAGGTCGGTAGTCGCACGTCATTTAAGAAAGATGCATCGTAATCGTCTCTCTCCTATGCCGAGAAAGAAGAAGAAGAAGAAGAAGAAGAAGAAGAAGGTAGTGAGTGTGTGGCTCGCTGAGAAACACAACTAAGGGAGAGACAGTACGGGACGCGGTCCGGGACACAAGTCCGGGACACAAGTCCGGGACACAAGTCCGGGACACAGTCCGCCACCCTGGCGACATGGCTGGGTGGAGAGCAGAAAGCGAGAATTCTCCCGCGGCGCGGAGCCGCGGCACTCGCTTCGCATAAATCATCCCGCTTCTGCTTGGAACAGGGAGAGGCGAAAATAGATGGAGCTCTCTGCGCTTTATACATAAAGAGAGAGAGAGAGAGAGAGAAAACATATCTCTCTTGCCTTCGTGCCCGTGGCTACAAGCAAGGGCCGTATTTCTTCTTTTTCTTCTTCTTATCCTCCAGCCTTCGTTTTATCTTGTTTCTTTTCTTTTTCTAGTCGACCTCGTCGTCGGCGACATCGATGGCATCGTCCTCCTTCCTTCCTTCCTTCCTTTACTACCTTTCCTACCTTAAGAATAAAGACCTCCCACATATTTTCGTGACTTCCTTGAACACAGGTATGAGCAAACCCACGCCATAGGATACTACTCTCGCTGTAAGCGCGAAAGGCCCGAGCTCAACTCCTTTCTAGAATCTTAAGAATCCAAGCACTCGTTCGGTGCTTACACACTGCCAACGCATAACTCCCGGACAATGTTCTCAGGAAGCTGACGCGAACTCGACGCACGAACCACCACACAGCCTTCCGGCATATGCCGCTCGCGGAAGTGCACTTTCTTTAACAAGCTCGTTTTCGCGCGCGCGCGCCGACAATCTTTATTTCTTTTTTTTTTGTCCAAGACCCTGGAGAACTCGTGTTTCGTGCTTGTAATGCCGCTGTCGATTGGGAGAGATATCATCGACCTGACCCGTTTGCTGCTTCCCGTCTTGAACACGTTCTTACAAGAATGTTACTTTCGTCAGGTTTAACATCAACGTGGATGATTAAGAGCTTCGCTTCTTTTTTTCCTGTTTCTTTTTTTTTAAATTTCCCCGAAAGAAATATTTGTCGGATGTTAATGGTACGAAAGAAATGTCTCCATGTGATTTATCTCTTTCATTCAAAGAAACAAATATATGCCTTTCGACCGTTCGAGAATGTTTGTTTCTCTTCAAAAATATCGTCCTAAAATAATATGTAGACATATCGTTTTCTTCAAATTGGAAAGGTTCGGACTAGTTCTCGTAATGCAAATAAAGGACAATTTTTTCTACTTTTCCCTTTTTGTATGCGAAGAAAGCAAATCTCTAAAATTCCTAATCCATATATTTGGAGTCTACAAAAGAAAATTGGATAAGACGATGCTTAAGCATAAAAAATATCAAAAGAAAGGGGCGTTTCTCATTTGTTTGCTCCATTTTCACCGTCGAATATCGGATGAATAACTTTGATTCAAAGAAAAAACCGAAAAGTCAAAAAAATCAATTGGTACCCCCTGCCTGTTTTAAAACCATGAATCTCGTCTTGAAAAAAGAACTTTTTGTAGCATTATTTATTTCTGTCATACGGTAGTAACCGATACTAAGAGAGAACCTGCTGCTGCTACTGCCGCCATTGACGTCCTGTGACGACAACTGCGACAACTAAGACGACGAACAGACCGAGAACTAAGCTTTCCAGGGGATCCCATGAAGCATCACGCTGAGCAAAGCGTGGTGCTCCATAAATCTTCTCCGTGTTTTTACGTATCTAACCCCGTGCGACTGTTCCATTATTAGATGCAGCTTTCAAGCTTACTCCGCAAGAATTTCACGAAACCACACGTTGAACCAGCAAAGCAACTCCCTCCTCTCCGACCATACTTTGACATATATTGACCAACCATATGTCCCTCTCGTATTCCACTTCTTTTCATCTCGATCGAATCGAATTTATCATCTAGGATCAGAAAGAGATAGAGCAACTTCCAATTCTCCATTCCTACCTTCTATTTTGATCTATTCTTTGCCATTTCTGCTTAAAATCCAGTCACGAGAGAGGCGAGTGGTTAGTTTTCAGAAGATTGGACAAACCGTTCCAAATCTATACGGTCATACTGGCTTGGAAAGAAAGCGATATTTATGTTTTCCAGATCGTAAATCACGTCGAACTACCCCAATAGATGTGGATTTTCTAAATGATTACATTTTTCAGTGAATCTATCGCTAATAGATTTAGATCTATACGTCATCTAAATGGTTCCTACTAACCATTCTTTTGAACAATGATCTGTCAAGAAAAACTTAAATTTATGACGTGTCCAAAAATTACAATTAGAATAATATGAAAGAATGATCGTAGGAACTATGATATGCTATACAATTATATTATATTTTTATAAAAAAAAAGAAAGAAAAGAAAATATATAAGAGAGAAAATGTTTGAGGATATAGTCGGGTACGCAACTGTGTTTCGTGCGGCTCTTAAACACGAAGCAGCGGCAGCAGCAACGGCAGCAAATCATTGTCGGGGTCAGAAACGAGCTGCGTGAAAAATTGGCTGTGCTTCCAGAGAAAACCAATAACGCCCCGCCACATCAAACGCGGATTCCGGGAAATCATTACCCGGTCTACGCCCAAGGCTTACACACATACGGCGCGGCGTAGCGTTTAAACGCTGCTGGCTGCCTGTGGCTGGAGTAAGTCGAGCTTGGAAGTTGGCGCTGCGATCAGCAAGTAGAGTTGGTGGTGGTGATGGTGGTGGTGGTGGTGCGTTCGGTGCCAACGTGGCATTGTCGCGCGGTGCTGGCGCAGCAGCAGCTTTTTCGCGGCTCGGTCTCTCCTCGGTGGCGCTGCTATCGTAGTAGTTCTACCCCCTCCCTCTCGGTGCCCCCGCGACGTGAGTAACGTCCCGAGTAATATTACGATGACAGTAATTGCTGCTTTGATCAATGCAGATACAGCCGCGCGTAGGCAGCCCTGTCACGCCACTGGGATTCAACGCGATCCTTTCCGGCGTCGTCGCGTTGCGGATAGTCGCCGTAGGCGGATGTATTGCCTACGTGCCTACGACTCTCTTACGCGGATTCCTCTTTACGTGTCTCTATGTATGTATATGTGTACTACGTCGAGAAATAATCGAGCTTGCTTCCTGCGTAACGGATTTAGCTTCGAAGACGACAACACGAACGCGTTAACGACGATGCCACGATCCATCACCTGTCGCGCCACTTTCAACTTTTTCCTCAAAGTCGGCCATCTTTGACTTCCAGTACATGCTCGATTACTAGGTGTCTCGAGAAACTCCTCTCCCTAACTGTTTGGCTCTCGACGACGACGACTTCGTTAGGAAGATTCAATAGCTAATCTCTTAAGAAAGAGATCAAGGATGATGATTTTATTGCGATCCTCACCTTTCTTCATCTCCCCCCCTCGTCCCTTTCCTTCCCATCCCTAGCGCGGAAAAGAGATATCCGACGCATCGTTTCATCGCCAAATTATCTTGGCAACCTACTGCTACGTAGGATCTCGAGCTCACAGCGTTATAATATTATAGTTATACATTCCAGACACATTTCGCTCGTAAAGTTCGTTAAAACGACGGCTGCTACGCTAGAGAATCGCATAAAGTACGTTTCAAACGGAAGACAGGGGCGACCCGACGCTCGACATAAATATCGAACAATCGTAAAGTCGAGGTGTCATGCCAAAGAGAGAGAGAGAGAGAGAGAGAGAGAGAGACAAAACTAGCATTGGATGAGAACCCTCGGACTTCTATTAACGATCACCGATCGACGAACTCCACCAGACAGATCTACGTAAAAAAAAAAGATAGAAAAAAAAAAACCAGTACGTGTGCATGCGTGCGTGTGCGTGCACTCTATGAGAATCGTCCTAGCAGGAGTCCAAGAACCATCTTTTACCCCTCCTCCTTTTTTCCTTCTTCTTCTTCTTCTTCTTCTTCTGAAACCCCTCCCTCCTTCCCACCCCTCTTTTTTCCATCCCTCACTCTCTCTCTCTCTCTCACTTCTCTTACGGAGACTTTTATTTGTGGTGGAATAAATAAAAATTTACGAGCAATTTACGGAGGGTCCTCCGTCAGGTCAGGGGGATCCATCAATTTACTCCGAAGTGCTCGTTTGGCGCGCGGGCTACAAAATCGTCGACGAAGTTCTCTTTATGAAGCTAGAATAGATTAATGCTCTCGTTTGTTCGGTAATGGCCCCGATAAATTATCTTAATAGCTCGAGGCGGCTATAAATATATTCCACGGTTCCTGCGCTCTTACGCTTGTTTTCCTGCTACATCGACTTCTCTCTGCGCGCCATCGAACTGCCATGTTTTCCGTGTCACTGATACCATGAGGCAACCAACGGTGGGAAGGGCAGGGAACGGGGGGAACGAAAGACCGACGAGAGGATAAGAAATGGAACGGGGAATGAAAATAAAAAAAGAAAGAAAAGAAGAGCAAAATAAAATATAATGGAAGTATAAGAACGATGCGACTCGATGCAACATCCTAGCGGCTTTCGTGTAAACCCACGTTGCTCGCTAATGTTCGATATTATTCAAATTTTCTTGAGCGACCTATGGTGGTGACGTGTGGCGGTGGTGGTGGTGTTGGTGGTGTTTCCTAGAGTAACGGATCGTTTTAATCTAAACTCGGTGATCTTTCTCTAGGAAATTTATTACTTTAGGAACGTAGTACTACGCTTTATTGCATGTACTGCACGCACACGCGTTTACCAATATCTAAGTGAACCTCTCCCTTGCAAATACACTTTTTTTTTTAATCGACACACCTTTCCAATTTTACGTATCTTCTCACCTGTCTGAAGAAAAAAAACTCTTACGTAATTATTACAATATTACTTTATATTTTATTATTAAACGCAAATGAATAAAAAAGAAAAAGAAAAATGTAAGATATTGTTATCAGTTATAGGAAATATACACGAGAGAGTGTAAAAATATCTCAATAACGTGACACGGAGGCTGCATAAATTCGATGGAATATTCCCATTATTGCATCGGAATGTAGACATTAAGAGGATTTTAAAAAAGAAGGTAAAACCGTAAGTTGATATACGCGCGAAGAAAATTTCATACCTATCGTAATATTGCGGAAAAAGAGATTCGTATATAAATTCCAACCGCGATATAAGGTAACCTGTTACGACAGATTAATACGTTGGTAACGTTAAACGATGACTGAACTATCGGAATGAAAAATAAGATAAAACGTTAAAAATGTCTAAAGGAGTGCCAATAAATGTTTCAAATTAAACTCACGGAGTACCTAACTGAAATGAAAGTAAATAAAATATCGTTAACGTTTAACCATTCGTTTATATATATTTTATTTCTTCTTTTTTTTTTTATTATACTTATCTGGAATTAAATGTAACATCTTTAGAAAAATATTCTTTTCATATTGCAATAAAAAATAAATAAAAAAAATAAAAACTAAATCTCGTCATTTATTGCCTCGTTAATCATGTTTGCCTTTTAGAAATCATGTTTTCTTTTAAAAGGAGAAACCGAGATGAAGACGAGCAAAAGAGGAAAGAAGAACTGTGAGTGCACTTGAACGAAGGGGTAAGTAGGTATTCGATAGTCCTGTAATGTACTCAGAAACGATGCTGAATTTCCACGAAGGAAACCTTATCTTGCAAGTACAGATAGCAGCCAATAACGACAACAGCGTTAAGAAGAAGAAGAAAAAGAATACAACGACAGAAACGCAAAAAGTTACATGTGTTAGCCAGCACACCCTGACTAACAGTGCAAGATGGCTTATTCCAATGAGAATATATGAAACAACTCGAAGGGAAACAAGCAATACTCACAACAACCATTCGCCGACTACACTATAAAATACGCCATAAAAGGAAAGAAGAGAAGAGAAGAACCGGACAAAGATGAAAAGACGAATCTGAAAGGTCTAACGCAATGTACCTGTCCGAAATAAACTAATCGAAAATTTTCAAATATTTTCCTTTTTAATAAGCTTCATTTATTAGAAATATTTTTAGCCGACATTACTACGTTGACAACTTCTCAATTTCTTTTCGAAACTCTTGACATATATGTTATACGATCATATATTAAACTTCAAATATTTCCACGATTTTATTCGCAATCGTTCAAACATTTTTAAATATTTAAACACTAAAGAAACTTTTCTACCATATTATTTAATGATATACGAAAGTTCGCTAACGAATGAAGAGAGAATGATATCGGATAAAAATAAAAGATAATAAAAAAAGTCACTTAAATGATTGTGCTAAACGTAATGGATTTTATAATCAATCGACATAATTTATTTTAATCGAATCACTTGATTCAGTGTAATTTATGCGACACTATATCACGATAAAATATGTAGAGTATGTATTACTTTAAAAACAATTTCAGTAAAAACGAACTAAAGTATATTATATAAAAAAAAAAATATTTCCAAGTATATCCTCGAATTTTATCGTATCTTATTTTTTATTTCAGTTTTATTTTCCTTTCGCGTAATTTCACCGGTTACGGTACTACTTTGCGAGTCATTACCAGCGCGTCATAAACATCGAAATGCGTTTCGAATGGGGATGGTGGGGAGAAACGCGATATAGGAATACAGTGGTGCAAATGTGCTATATCTTTTCAAAGGACACTGGTTGAAAAAAGGATAGGTAAAATGGAAAAAGAAGAAGTAATCGGTGAAGAAAAGGGATTTCATCGAGAATATACATCTAACTATTTGCTTATAAATCGTTAGAAATTGATCTTTCTCATTTTGAACAGATCAAATGAGAATATCCTGTGTAGAAGATTAGAGACGTAGTCGCCAGTTTGGAGAAACGGCAGAGCTCAGACATACGCCTGGTATTTGGCAGAAATTAGGTTGGTAATGCCTCAGCGACCGGTCTCAGCAGCAGCACTTAACGCCGTAAAGCTGTTTGATGGCATCGCTATCACCCCTAACCGTTCCTAACAGTCCAACGCACACTTCACACTGCGCCTGGGCTCTGACACTGCAACCGTGAGTTATTCACTTAATGCGGCCATTACGCGCTCCTCGATGGTGCTTCATCCTGATTTACTTGACAAGCATTTATTGCTTCTATCTCGGCTAGCAATATTAAACCCTCTGCTCGCGTTTCCTACGTTCATATATACATATAGGTATATCCTACGTATGTACGTATTATTATTACGTATAGAATGCGTTCTCTTATGCGTATTTTACTAACGGTGTATAAGTGTAAGTAAACGGGTGTGTACAAGCGATATCGCGACGACGACGACGACGACTACGATGATGGTGAAAGCTTCGAGGAATGATCGATGTCCAACGTACATACGAGACGCTTCGAGAAAACCCATCAACCAAACGAACTTTTATAACATATATTACTATGGCGTTTATTGGATTAACCTGTGCCTTCCTGGCTACCGATTCTACGAAATCAAATATTTTTCAACGCGTTTACACTTTGAATCAAGAATTTTTAAGCGTGACATCAAATAATTACACTTATTATTTATATGTTCTCATTACGTTAGATACCTAATTCTTGTGAACTTTGAGTCGGCTCGTATTTTATTTGAAATAAGAAAAATATCAATACTCTCTCGTGTTTCTTTGTTTAACATGCAATCGTCCTATTCGTTCCAGAGCGTCTGCGCATCTACTAGATAACTGAAGTCGATGTCGTATAATAAATATCATTCTATTGTCCTCGATTCTAGTTGGCATCGTAAGAATATTCAGTTTCTTAATGTATACCAAGAGACATTATGAAAGATGTCTGCATTGGAACGATATATAATAGTTGCTACGATTATCTTCTTCGTTTGAAAAGAACAAGTTTTATAGACTTTTAGAAATATCATACTTATCCTGTCACTATCTGTCTCTATCTTTCTCTTTCTGTTTCTATCAAAAACCATAATTTAGATGCAATACGCACGTAATAGATACATACGTAAATATGTATACATCTTATTGCGGATATCCTCTTTCGTGAAACGAACACTACTATGATGCCGTGCAGCACACACACACACACACGAGTCTCGTTTTAGCACCGACGAATCATTAAACCTACAATTAATCGCTACTCTTGGTGAAGACTCGACGAGAGTCGGAGTTTATGCGTCCGTTAGGGGCGACGACGATGATTTATCGACGATCCTATTAAAGTCAGCCGACTACTACTACTACCACTACCATTGCTCGACATGTTAATGCGTTCTCATTGCTTTTTCTTTATGACTTCCTCAACTCCGTACGTACCTATTTTTCCCTCGATACGCGCAGATCGTAATTTGCACTTACGCGTTATCATAAGAGTCGATCGATTTTCCTTAGATAACTAAATCGATAACGTGTTTTAGCGATACGCATGAACGATCATCATTTCCCTCCCTGACACCATCACGTCCTATTCATTCTATCGTTTCGTCATCGTTGCTTCATCTTCAAAGAAATACGATTCTATTTAGCATGGCAACCATTTAATATCATTCATTTCATTTTACGATATGCTAATGAGCCATAAGTCATAATACTAAATTGAATGCTTTTGGATTAAGATACAAACATATGTGCATATTTTTACCATTAGATTGTAATAATTGTCGTAACGTAGTAATAGCGAGATAGTTTGTCAAAGCAACCAAATAGATTCTTAAATAGATTATTATTCAGATTACATTATGAATAATTTCTCCCTTGATCCCTTATGACGCAAACGATATACATATATATGTATATCGTGTTCCTTTATTTTTATTACTAAGAATGTCATGTTAAATGGGGGAAAATATTTCATTGAAATTATTATCTTATGCAAGAACAAATAAATTATTTCATTGGCATATAAAATAGATTGCTAAAAGTATGCAACACCTTGTACCCCATTCGTATATATATATGTATCTTTTTTCTCATTCTTTTTGTGATAAAGAGAAACGACTAAAGTCTTTTGAAGCATACTCAACACGTTTTATGACTTCTCGCGTTAAATCGACCAATCCAAATCGAAAAATAAGTGCTCGGAAGTATACGAAATGTTCATTGTAACAGTCTCACTTTGTTCGTAGCTGATCACTCATCAGTAGTTGACCGACACGAGTATGTATACAACACCACCCTTTTGAACGATCATCCCTTTTGTTTCCACCCTTTCTCTTTCACTTTCCCCATTCTCTTATTCGCACGTACTTCGATCGAAGGGTAAGAAAAAAGGGGTGATAGGAGAGAAGAAACACAGGGAAAATTGTGTAGGTGATGCTGGGGGTAGTATTGTTGTATCTTAGCGAACCGGTTGTTATTTCAACGCGTAAGTATACGTAAAAAGAAAAGCACGGTTAGGACAACGAGAGAGGAAGAGGAAGAGGAAGAGGAAGAAGAAAGGCAAAGTGCACACATCGGTACCAACTGTGTAATTTGAGGGTAATTCCGTGAGTCGTATAACCTGTAGGTAATGCCGGCAGGCAGGCAACCAGCCAGAGAATGCATCAGTGCTCTCCTCGTTTCGTTTAATTGGTCGTTTCTGGTTTTACGAGGTTTCAGCCGAGAGGCGCTACGACACAACGAGGACGAAAACGAGGACGATTGGATGATGGCGAAGAGAGTTCGTGAAGCCAGTGCGCGCACGAGTAAACGAATAAACTATAAGTAATACTTTAAACACTATCGATCAACAACTTGCCAACAACTGACTTTAAATCTTATAGCATATATATATATAACACTTTTCTTTATAAAAAGGATTTTTTTATTATCATGAAAATCTTTTATTCCCGTCGTGACCCACTTTCTTTGTGTATTTCATTTCATTGGATGATTCCCGCTCCAAGAATAATATTCGAATTATAAATCACCAGTCTTTACTAATAATCTTATCAAATCCATATTTGAACGAGTTATGAAAAGATTATTGTCAAGATACTGTCAAAATACTGTTCAAACGTTATCAAGATACCATTAAGAATAATATGTAATTATGGCAACGTAATGCAAAGAAACGGTATTAATATTTTTCCATGATAATTGCGTCTTGTTAGCTCGATTCCTTTTTGAATATGTATTTTTCTCGAGATATGTATATTACGGTTAGGTACTTTAAATAATCACAGTTCCGTGATTTAGTTATCGCGAAACGTGTATTAAATAACACGTTGTTCCGATTGAAATTACCTACTTTTAATTATTTCATAAATTCGAATCTACATATTGGAATATTTAAATATACCTTATTTCAAATGCACTCGTTTCTTTTGTTTTTTTATTTACTATCATAACCAGTTTTCTTGCATAATTTCGCAATTGAATGCGAAGGAACGAAAGAAAAGAACAAGAAAAAGAAAAAGAATTGAAACGAAGTAACGATGACGAAGTTCGGACAAAATTCGAGTTAAAACGATGGAACGTGGAAAGGAACGCAAGGAGGATCGAAAGTTTAGCGTTTCTCCTAATCCTTTTTTCTCTTTGTCATGTAACAAGAGCTGTGCGGGTCCAGCCAGTGGTCTGAACTTTTTTATCCTAATATGAATTCCCGATTCCGCGTAGCGCCGTGGGTCCTTGAAAGCTTGGCAACAGGACGAAAGAGTCCCCCCACGTCCACGTCCACGTTCACGTTCACGTTTACGTCCACGTCCACGTCCACGTCGTTGACGTCGAATACATTAGTGATTCCTGGCGGGGGACGCGCTGTAATGAATGTTTCCGGTGACGGCCGACATCGGGGAATGCCTCTTGCGACAAACAATACGGCCCTCTGTTCATCGAAGCCGCTTCTTCCACTTCTCTTTCTCCCCTAACTCTATCTCTTTCTTTCTCATCGACGTACATTGGTAACATGCACGGGTAAAAGGGTTCGTCGTCGTCGTAGTCGTCGTCGTAGTCGTCGTCGCCGCCCAGTTTCGATCGAAATTCGTGCTCTGACTTTCGACGATCAATGATCGTTTGCGAACCTTCCATTCTTCTTTTCGATTCTTTCCAGAGATCGTACGATGTCCAACTACCATAGTAAAGAGAGAACAAACATTCTTATATACATTTGCACTCATTCTACATTGAGAGTATCTCCTGAGTATATAATATAAATTCAAATATATATGGTTATTTCATCTTTTATTTTATTGTACTATCAATCCCATTTTTTATATCAAATAATATTATTTCTAATGATTCGAAGGTATTAACAATCCTCGAATGATATTACGAGAATCACGGAAGACTACGAAACGTCAATGATTCCTCGATTAACTCATAATCCAACATCATCATATCTATGTGTCGTATGTATCCATATATACCGTAGGTAACAACGAGCTTGAAATATCCACAAATGAAACGACGTGTTCTTTGTTGTAGTCCTATCAAATAGCCGGAAGCTTAAACGCTATACTACTCCATAACACAGCTTGGGAAGGATGAGAATTTGGTTTTGGGAAGCACGCATTGAAACATGGAATACGATTCGGTGACTTGATAATGCGCGCACACAGCTTTACGAAAGGTCCGTTTCGTGGTGTCATATTCCAATGTAAAGAGAGATAGAAGGTAGAGCTTTCGACAGGATAACATTGTGGAGGGTCTTAACATATCTCGAAAATTGGCCGATCCGTTAGTCCAAAGAGACTACAATCAACTCGGTAGGATAGAAAGAGAAGGATTATGATGAAAGCTAAAGAGAGAGAAAGAGAAAGATAGAGATGGTATGCATACGGTGGCGCGAAGCCGCACTCGTGGTCTCTTCCCGTTGTCCCGTTTCTCTATAAATGTTCGCATTTCGAGTTGTCTCACCCTCTTGTACCCCCTTGGCACTCTTGCCGATCGTCGATTCGACGTTACTGGAATGTGGGACCACTTGCGGAGTCCTCTCGATGCACGAGTATCTCTCCCTCTCTCTCCCTCTCTTTCCCTCTCTCACTCTAACAGCTCCCGGTTCCATTGTTGGCCAGCTACTATATCTCTAACCCGAACCACGCGCAAATTCCAAACCCGGCAGAGATTCGTTGAGCTCTCGTTGGGCTACTACTGAGCGTACCTAGAGACTCGAAAGCTCGCCACTCATCCACGAGTTCGTCCAAATGTATTCTGCGGTTTTCGAATCGAGCGAGACGCTTCCAATTATTCCCTTCTGAACGATATCGCGTGGTTTAACCTTTAACGCCTTTCACAACCCCCTCACTCACTCAGTCACTCTCTCATTCACTCACTCAGTCCATTTGCATCCTGCGAAACTCCTTCGAAAGTGGGCTAATTCGAGTGCCCGATAACTGTTACTCCGGTATCTCTGATATTTACAGTTACACAAATTTTCTGTCCTAGTATTGTTTCAAATTAAATATCGATCCTTTAGATAAATTAATTTATGGCACGGCGATGAACAATCATTACCATTAAAAAGTAATTTGTTATTAGAATCTGTTAGGTATGTGTTGGTAAAGTGTTAAAATTCATACGATTGTTAAAAACTTTGTTGATTTTAAAATAAAACAGACGGTATGTTTAAAATAGGACGATAGACTTGCTTTTTTTCCCCTGTTTTGTGAAATGCAAATAAGTTTTCTTATACACCTTCGAGTACGGAACGTTTGCTGCTACGGAAGGTTTACGCTACTTCCGTTGGGGATGAGAGACGATCTCTGTCTTGCTTTCTTTCTTTCTTTCTTTCTCTTGCTTGATATAGGTTGAATGAGAGGAGGAGGAGGAGGAGGAGAAGGAGAAGATCGTAAGAAAGAGGGAAAGGCGCGAGCAGGGCTGAGCTTATTTACACAAGACTCGAGTGATGTATGGCTCGCTGCTGGACGTTGTCGGTGCCTTTCATTCGAGCGGCTTTCGCAGAGAGACAAGAGATAACCTCGCCTCTGATCAACGACTCTTTAAGACTCTCTAAAAGCCGGCGTTGCGTGATCCAAGCACCAACACCAACACCAGACCAAGCACCAGCACCAGCACCAGCAACAGCAGCAACAGTACCGGGTTCAACACGATGTATGAGTAATATCTTGGTTCGTGCATGAACCTATATAAAAGCAAACCTTTTACCTTCCGACGTCCGATCTCGACGCAATTTTGAATTATCTTCACGTCCAAGTTACGACGATATTCCTGATTTTTTTTATGGAACGTATAAAGTAATTTTCTTATCGGTATATATGTTTAAAAAAAGGAAAAGAAAACTATATATATACAAACGGAAACGAATAGTAACGCGTGGTTGCTATTAGATTTTCTTATCACACGATTTAGAAACTAAGACTCGCAACTATGTCACAGCTTGACCTAAGAGTGGTTTTTATCGTGTCTCGTAAACGTTAAATGATAATTTGATGATATCGCATATATATTTAGCTATTGTTCAATTTCTTCTATTTACTTCGTGTTGTTTTAATCATTCTATCGATACGAGGACGTCACTTCAATTCGCTTGCATAATTATTTATGCATTGTAATTGCAAAAATAGACTCTTTTAATTTTTTCTTCTCTTTTTATTTTCACTAATTTCATTTTCACGATATAACTCGTATATTAAACGAATCAAAAATAGATGAGATATTCTTTTATTAGAATAAAAATAGAATAAAATATTTGTCAGGATTATAAAGACGGCATTGAGATCGCTTGAACATTGCAACGATAGCAGTTGCAAAAAACGTGAAACACATCTTTTGTATTGTAGGACAGGGCTTCTTAAACCTCGACCTAATAAGGGGATCGTATAATTAAATTTTAGAAATCATACAAATTATAGCTGAACTAACAAATTAATTCATTTAACCAGTTTCGCAACGCTACACGTATTTTATATCTGTGATTTTGGAAGTAGGTTGCCAAATAAAAAAAGTTACGAGAAGCTCTGTTATAAAGCACAGTGTACATGCACAATCGCGTGAAATTTGAATCAACCGCTATACTTAAAAAAAAAAAAAACTTCACGTATCGTCTTATCGTTTTTATGATATGTCCCGAAATAATAATTAACATTTTTCATTTATTTAGTCAATAATTTTTAAATGTCAAATAATTAACACATGACATGCAGTTTCATTTTTTTTTGTTTTTAAGTTAGTACGTAGATGCAGTATAATAACATTTATGTAATCGTAATATATAGTCCACCTTGAACAATTTATCTTTTTCATATCACTATTTTTTTCTAGTTTCAAGCAAACAAAATATATAGTTTGCTACATTTACGTAATGCTAATCAATTTTATGGTTTCTTATAATATAAGTATTTTTTAATCTACCAACCTTGTTATATGAAAGATATCCATATATAATATATATGTATACTTAACTATGTAGAATTAGCCTTTAATTACGACTAACAAATTAACGATTTACAGTCGAGGTCTTTTTCACATATTTGTTGAAATTCGTATTTTAAAAGAAGGATATTTTTTAAACATAAATACCAGGTCATTCTATTTCGTAGAATGTTTAACCTCAATCCGAGCATTCTACGATGAAAATTTTCACCAATAATTTACATATAACATATTACGGTCCGAAATGATACGCAAAATGGGGTAAACGTTCTGATCAATCGTCGAGATATAAAAATGATCGGACGATTGATGTGGAGTATTATGAATGAAATGGGCTTCTTGAAAGCTTCATATCAAACTCTTCCTCTTCCTCTTTCTCTTTCATTCTTTCTATTTTTTTTTGTCTCTCTTTATTGATAAAAGCGTCACTCTTGGTTAAAGCGATATTTCGTTATTTCCTATTTGCCTTCCGTTATCGTAACTCGAATAACTGACATAAACTCTGCTAGGATGCGGCGATAGTATTGTTTTTGATAGATATTTGATAACTCAGCTAGCTACCATACACCACCGTGCATGTATACTTGCAACTTTCTTGCGAATATAAGATGATGACAGGTAAAGATAGATAACATAAAATAATATGTCTTGTATTATCATAGAAAATGATAACTAAATGTAATCAAAATCGATCGCAACAAGATCAAATGTTGTTTCTTTTACTATGATACAAGGACAGATAAAATAATGCATTTCAATATTCAATTATCATCAATTCTAATTAATTAAGATATAATTTACGACTCGTTGTTGCGATGTAAGACGGTAAGAAAATTCGTAGAAAATAAATTTGGAAAAGTGTCATACAAGACAGCCTTTGTCACTAAACAATCTTTATATATGTCTCATTTTTCTTAAAATAACTGACAATCCTGGGAAAAAATCGTTAAATGTAAATAGGATTCGGATATGATAAAATAAGCAAACCGGTGGAGGAGGGTTCTTTGGTGATGAAAGGAAAATATCGAAATTTGATTTCCGTCTAGACGACGGTAGATGTTTGAAAATATAGAAGAAGAAGAAGGAAGAAGAAGAAGATGGGTGAAAGATTAAAATACTTCCTCTCTTTCTCTCTCTCTCTCTTTCTTTCTCTCTCTCTTCTCTCTCTCTCTCTCTCTCTCTCTCTCTATTCGTCATTGGCGCCTAGAGATAATCGAATGAACCGATCCTTGACGTTTCTACTTTAAAACAACAAGCGGATGAACTATCGAGAATGGATTCTCGCATTAGGATTAAACGATAAATACGACGTCGTTTTAAAAGAAGATTATCCTTTTGAATATGACATAATTTCAGTGTGCGATCTAAACGCAACTAAACTCGCGATATCGCGTAGGAAAGTTTCAACTTCGTAAACGCATTCGACAGCTTTGAGCCGGAAATATATACGGCATTTAAAAACGGCATTAAGTGCCCCACGGGCACTTATACGACTAACTGCGTCCTGCTACGAGATGCTTTTCCACGTGTGTGTGTATATAGATATACTATATATATATATGTATGCATACGCGCGTGCACCGTCATCGTACATATATTCCGAGGCTGCCATATACGATAAACATCCCTACAATAAAATAGCTATCCAAGTCGGCAGATAAACCGGTAATATGTTTCACGAGTAAATGGCCGGATCCTGATAAACACAAATTATGCGCTTACGCGCAATGTCTTTTCGGTCGTCCAATAAATTAAGGCCATCCTCCCCTTTCTCCCCCTTTTCTACCATGGTCTCCTTCTCCTACCTCTACCTACCTACCTTCCTACCTTCTTTAGCTAACTTGTCGAGCTCTCGGTAAAGACCCGAAGTCGGGAACCTCTAGAGAAACCGAGTGAAATAAGAGAGATAGAAAATAAAAAAGATAGAAAGAGAGAGAGAGAGAGAGAGAGGGAGAGCCGAGGGACCCGATGCGGAGGGTGTTAGTATAATTATAATTTATTCTTGATTAGCATTAATCCCCACTCCGCTGGCCCCGGCATTAACTTCTCCGTCGCTTTTATTGGTCCATTGGTCCGACAATAACTTACACTTATGATTATTAATGTCGACAGATTTATCGAGCAGCGGTACGAAAATCCGAAACGTATAGAATAAAACCGTTGTGTATGTATGTATGTATGTATGTATACATGTATGTTTATATGCGTGTGTGTAAAAGACGCTAACGTAAACGTATAGGGTCCGTATAAATTCGATCGGGAACACGAATTTGAATTCACAGTTAACTTCTTCCTGTAACCCCGCGTGAAAGTCAATGAAAAAATAAGAAATTTAACGATGATATCTGAAATATTTTGGACACTGCGTATAAAGGAAATATCGAAAAGTATCGAAAACGCGTTGAATGTTTTACCGTCATTTAAATCTCTTCTCACTACTCATTTTTAAAGCACAAACACGATCATCAACGAGCCTTGTTAAAACGCATGAATATTTATTAATCTTTAACGTTCCCTTTTAGTTAACGATCAGTCAAAATATCTTTTTTTTTTTCAATTCAACACTTTTACATACAAAATACAAAATTGAATTAATTTGTAATTTGTATAAATTTTTTAAACGTCTAATCCTATATCTTCTTCATAGTCATAAATATATTAGAATAATAATAATAATAATATTATATCGAATAAAATAGAATAAATGTAGACGTACTGTATTTTTTTTTTTTTTTGATTATACGATAAAGAGATATTTTATTCTCGATTTCTTAACATGTCATCGACTAGAAGAAACGTATGATTAATTAATATTTTAACAAAAAAATAAATAATTTTAGAATTTAAATTGGACAATACACGATCTACGCACCTTTTTTTTGTTTGCTTTTCGTTCGTCATGTGTGACGTAAAACTTTGGTAATGATAGGAAATCCAAGCAATCAATGTCATCACCGACCTCATGGATGCTAAAGTTTTTGATTGACTTCGAGCGACATTATTGATCTGACAACGGATATTGATTACGCTAGGGGAAAAAAAAATATTGTATCGGTATGCGTCAAAACGTCACTGCGCTCGATTAATGGCGTTACCCTTACGATTTGTATTGACGCATAGTGATACGTATCGTGCTATAAATGAGTCTCTATTTAAACCAAAATTTCATCAAAATTTAACACAGGCAAATACGTTTTTCTTCTTACAAATGGTAACACATCTTATGTTTTTTTCTACCTGTTAATATTTTATTCGATATTTTTGCATCAAACAGATACAAAAATATAAAATGAATATTTCAATGGTTTAAATGTTCGATAAAATGTGCGATATTTTTAAAGAAATAGGGCAATTTATTAGAAATTATAAATGACGTATCTTCGTGTTTCACGAAAATATATTTCACATTTAGTGTATTTTTTAATGTCGATTCAATTTTTAATATATGAACGGTTAATGCATCGTTGTAAAAAAGGTATCTCGTATAATTGGCAATAATTTCGTTAAAAATAGTTAACTTTATTATATAAAAAGCAAGGTAAGATATTAGGTCGAGTCATAAATAACTTCTGTTTTTTATGAGACTAAGAATAGCGTTTCTGCGATTGATAAGTGCAAGATACCTTTAATGGAGTTTTTTTTGCACTCTTTGCAATTGTTGAAAGTATCTATTGGATTTTGCTCCAATATTACCTTTAAAAGGTTCATCAAAGTCGGAAATACGTCCTGCACTTGGTTCATCTTTTAAGATCGTATCTGCAGAACGGAATTTTACAAACTAATTTCTGACTGCCCTATCAGTTATCAGTCCTGCACTGTATATGCGGCATATTTTTTCAATTGCCACCTTAGTGCTATTGCCTTGTTTCAATTCCTAAAGCATTACATGTCGAATATGCACTTTTTACTATCCATTTCAGTGGTTAAGAAAAACAGTTAAATGTAACATTGACTGTATAAAAAAGTTAACAGAAGACTAATTGAATTCTCATCTATATAGTGATATCAAAAATCCGTTTGTTTCGGTGACTTATAGTAGGTAAATACGAAAAATAGATTCTACATAACCGCATCGGAAGTTACTTATGACTCGACCTAAGAGTACTCAAGGAAATTGTTATAATAATTTTAGTAAAATTTCTTATGCATATGTATGCACAAGTTGAAAAACAATATATATTGAACAAACTAAACCAGTAGAGTAAGCTTTTTAAAATTACTGTTAATGGCTTTTAAAACCTCTTTTATCGCAGTTATATATTATAGTGTAAACATCATAAACATATAATTAGTGTCAAAAGATTGCAATAATGTAAAAAAAAAAAAGAGAAAAACTTCCGACCATTGTTACATTTTAATGTTGCATTATAATTATTTCTTGACCTACTTTACTTCCTTTCATAATTACAATCCTAAAATAATATTGAACAAAATGACTCGTTGGGTATTACATTTTTTAATTACTTTCCTCTTCCTTAATATAAAATTGTAAAAATACGTTTCCTTAAAAATAAATAAAACAAAAATTGATATTTAAACTGATGAATTACGGATGGGACCTACGAGAAGGGTGGTTGCATGCAACGTATTTATCGAAGAAAATTAGCTTGCGTTTAAAATAAGATCGATAATTTAGTTAAAAAAAAAAAAACCATTATCAAAAATCAAAATCACATATAGCATATAATAAATATTCCAAATACCAATATAGAAAGCTTACAAATATATATGCACACACATGCTGAGTTCGTAACTATATCCGCAATCTTCCAGCCGCAAAGCTCCATCCCTCTCAAGGAGAAACGACATTAACCACTTTTATCCATTTAAACAAAATGTCAAAGTGCCAGATGATAATGCTCCGAAGATAAATCAAGCATGCTGAAAAGATGACGGTGATAAATGTAAACACGTCTGCCAGGCGGCCCGGGAGATAGTTACTGAGATACACGACAGGTCGTGACTGATGGCGATGTCGTGAGATGTGGTATCATAATAATTCATAAAGGACGAGGCTAGAGGCTTAATCGTTGATTAATGAAAGAACAGACTTGTCTCGATCTCTTCCTTTTCCTTTTTCGTTCGATTTCTCTTCTTCTTCATCATCATCATCATCATCATCATCATCATCATCTTATTCTTGTTCTCTTCTCTTCTCTTTCTAACATTCGAGTGTATTTCCTTCTTCTTCTTCTTCTTGTTCGTCTTCGTCTTCTTCTTCTTCTTCTTGTTTCCATCTCCACCCACGGTTCCTCGTTGTTATATACATACTTGTAGACACCAACAGAGCGCGACGAGTAATCCGACATGTGTTTGTTCGAGCGATAGACCGAATTAATGCCGCAACGTGCACGTTGAGCCGTTGAGTCCATAACTCACCGTCGAAATCCAGGGCCGCACATAAAGAAGTCTCTTACTCGACTACTACTACGAAACACCAACACTTATGTGTTAGTAGTGTTCCTTCCACTTTCGTATCATTACCAAATCTTAAAATAAGATTTGTCCGATTCAAAAAAATAAATCAATGAAAATTTTAAAATCAATCGACTAACCGAACACAACTGGTTTTTCATTATTCTTATCTATGCACAAGTGTAAACACATTTATGTATAACAACTTGAGAGAGAAACTCGTTATCGGTTAGATCGAATGGAATATGCTTAACCCTTAAAGGAGGAGGTATTATAATCTACATAAGCGTCAAGTATTTCGAAACGGCATTTTAACGATATACCTCATCTCGACGTAACGTCGTTTCTTTTCAAACCGTAGACATGTAATGAAGGAAGATATATGGTAACGATCATAATGAGAGATATACTTAACGAGCATAGCTGATTTGCTTAAACGACCTGCATTATATAAAAAGAATTAAAAAATAACAAAATCAAATAGTAAAAATAATGATAGCCAACTACTAATTATTACCAAGTTCGAATTTGTATCGTATACAATTTATAATAGAAATGAATATTTATTTAACGAGTTTATCGTTAAATTCACATGACTATCTACGGCCGAGTAGTTTCTACATATTCATGGTTATCGAATTGACGGGAAAGATATGCGGGAGAGTTCCGTCGGGCCACGCATAAGTCGCGTGCGGTGATTGTCGGCATCAGGGTGTTCAATTTGAAGTGACATTAATCTGACCGATGATATAGACGCTTTAGTTCGAACGACATCGAGTAATTTAAATGTTGGACATTTTTTTTCTTTTATTCTTATTCTTCTTTTTTTATTTCACTATGTCAGAGAACTTTCTTTAATACCAACGTGTTATACTTCTTTAACATCGATCATCTATTCTATTCACCCGGTAGATCGATTACATCTTTTTTTCATAACTTTTAATGCTATTTAAATATATGTTAAGGTATATAATCCATTCGAGTATGAAAGAAGGTAGAAATATATACTTTAAGTAGGGTAATAGAAAAGAATTATATATATATTACACATCGTTGAACTCGTTTAGATATTATCTACAATTATGCAAAGCAAAATAATATGCAATTTCGTTAAAATAAAAAATATAAGTGAAACCTTCAAAAAATACTAAGCTTCGAGACGTGAATATATCGAAATAATTGAATTGTAATGCAGTGCCATCTATTGAAAGAACCTTAAAGAACCTAGATAACCTCTAAATAAAAATCTTTAAATTAGTAATAAAAAATAATTAAAAAAAAATCGCGATAAAAATTGTGCTATGTGCTAAGTTGGACAAAATCACGTGAAATAAAATAAATTTCATTAAGATAAGTTGAGTAGTTTCGGAATTATTAGTGGACAAACATATTGTGACACTGAATTTTTATATATAGAATTTTATTAATTAATTAATTAATATATAGAATTAAATAATATAGAATTAAATATATAGAATTAAATTATATATTGAATTTTATTAATTAATTAATTATTTTTGTTTCATCGGTTTCACGTTCTTCCGTTTCACGATTTTCAAATTACCCAGATTCTAAAGAAACGTTCACTTCAAAAAGAAATTATGTTACGATAACCATTCACGTTCTTCGAAACAATTCTAATTCCGATTGAAAAATATATCGTATCATCAAATCTAACAGAGATTTGTAGGTATCACGTTTCTCGTGAGTCTCCCTGTATGCAACGTCGAATGCATTCAACACCGAGGGGATGCACTATATGTAGGAAAGTAGATAACGGTCTTACCGGCTGTTCAACGTTTGGCGTACTCACTGCCATCTAAAGATACTTTCTATCAACCCGTAATCGAACCTTCAAGACCATTCAACAAAGATTCTTCGAGTGTTCGATTAAAGTGGACATGCAGGTTTTCGTCTTACCAAAGGGAAATTAATCGACTACGTTATGAGACAAGAATGATCAAAGAAAATGAAATATCATTCATTTACAATGAATAACTTGAACGAAACACGTTATAAAAGCGATCCTATGCAATAAATTATAATTCGAGTAATGATCACCTTCTTTTGATGACCCTTTTTATTCTAATGTAATTCATATATCTCACACGTGGCACATTGCAAATGTTACACATGTGTAAAATAATAATAATATCACATATATAATTAAATAAATAATTTAAGTATTATTTTTTATACTTACATATTTTTTTATTACTTATATATTTATTAAATAAATAATTAAATAAATAATATATAAATATTTATATAAATTTAAAGTATACTAATATATATATTTATATATTTATTTATTATACCAGAAAAAAATAATTTACATAGTAATAACAAGGTTAATACAGAATAAATCCTACAAGAGGTAAACATAGTTACCTGTACATAGGCTGTGTGTGTGGTACATACTAAAATTACTAATACTTAAAACTAAGAAATATAAATAATATAAATAATATAAAATAAATAAATATATAAATATGTTTATATATATTTTTATATAAACGTTATATGACGAATAACGTTATTATTCCTAATAAAAAGAATTTAAGACTGAAAAGTTCTTATTTTAGTTTTTATTTTTTCATTGTAATGTAATTATTTTTTCGCACCTGTGCAGTGGTGACTTCGATGGTTAAATTATGCTGTAATATAATATTAAAATAATTCTTAATTAATCGATAGGAATATGTATTGATGTTGAAAGGCACGAAATATATGCCAGGAGTATCGTTTTCTTCGAGATTCACCTTCAAACTAAATAGTGATCATCTATGTAACTACATTTATTCAATGTTGTTTATATGACTTTCCGAACATTTCACATGTGTACAAAGGTAATAATATTCTTAATAAAGTGAATTTAGGATTCTAACGTTCTAGTTTCAGCATTTTTTTGATTATAATATAATTTTTTATTGCACCTGCGCAGCTGTGACTTCGATTTATTAAATTATTAATAAATTAATAAGTAAAAAAATAATTTGATGATAAGAAAGGAATTATGATTATTTGAAGGAGCTTAATGAGCTTTGGTCAATGTCGCGTGTTATGTAGAACAGCGAGAAACGTTGCCACCATCGGAGTGTATGCTTCGCTAATGCAGAAAAAGGGAAGCCGAGGAAAGTAAATGATAAAGAGAGTAGATGATGTTAAGGTAGACGAGAAAGGGAGACAAAGAGTCAAGCAAAAGGGAGAGAAAGTAAAAAAGAAAGAAAAGAAAAAGAGGGGGGAAAAAAAGAAAGGAAAGGAAAGGAAAGGAAAGGAAAGGAAAGGAAAGGAGTAAATCGCAGGGCTGCGTGCCTGCCGGTAATCACGCGCCGGGGATAAAGTTATTCCGGGGTATAAATAACCGACATGTCTGGAATAAGGCATTAATTTATGTTATTTATTGCCCATTACGTAGTAAAGAAACATTCGCATGGGAAATAATGTATCATTCTCAACGCGCGTCCGCGCCAAACTCCAAGAATCTAGAATGATTCGGAATGCCAATGAACGAACGTTAGTATAGTTAGTATATACCTAAGTACGCGTAACGCACGTCACGAAAAAGAAATAAAGTCTTTGGGCCTGCCTTGCTTTACGCTTAGAACGACCGTTCCCAAGCTTATGTTTGTGCAAATGCTACTTTCTTTCTCAGTGTGCCACAATCAATTCAAAAGAATTACTATTTGTCTATCACAAGTGCGACGAATTGTAATGTCCACCTTATCCAAGATGACACCTAAAGGAATGAGTATAATGCTATGCGTACATAACAAAAAATATATCGAATTTTGATCACACAATATTTTTGTAAAAAATTCATCACCCATTATTGTAAATACACTCTCTGTTTATAGGAATAATTTATATATAGAATCCATTAAACCCAACGTCATTTTGATAGAAGAAACTTAACGCAATTTGTTTGAAAATAAAATCGATTGATATGGAAAGAAATGAAAATAAAATAAAGTAAAAATGTATATATATATAGGGGGTATATAAAGGGTATATAGGGGGGTAAAAAAGATGAATTACTCGAAGCAGTGAACAATCACTCGTTTAGATCGATGAAACAAGAGCATCCATCAAGTGGCAGGTAATTCTTGATATTGCGACCAGTTTTCCTCGAGAAAAGGGCTCGATGAAAAGGTTCTTCGTAGAAATCAACGCAGAGCACGTGAGTGAAACGTGCAGAGGACATAATACAATAAATTACAATATCAAGCTTGGAATAATAGGGGAAGATAGTCGGTAATTTCTCGAAATGCCCTGGCTTTCCTCCGAAAGGTAAGAAAAACACGAGCCATTAATTCTTTTCTCCTCTTTCTTTCTTTCTTTCTCATTTCTTCCCTTCTCTCGTAGGATAGCAGTAGCAATATGCTCGCTAAAGAATACTACGTATGTCTCTACGTGTGTACAAACTTCAACGACACGAAAAGGACTAACGAGATGTCTAAAAAGGGCCATAAAAGTAAAAGAAAAGAAAAAAAAAAACAAAGAAACATTGAAAGAATAGAAAAAGAAAGGAAACCTCGAAGGAAGTTTAGAAACGTTCTAAGCATCGGAGGGAAACTTATCGGGACACAACTACCGCATTCCGGTTTGGAAGTTGCTATTAATCCCATCACGTTTATTCGTCCTTTGACGCGGCTTGAAATACATCGACGTTGCCGTGCTGAAATACGTCGACCACGACCACTTCTTCTTCTTCTTCTTGTTCTTCTTCAAAGGCGTTTTTCGTGGTCTTTACGAGTTCCCTCGACTCGGAAGGGAACGAGCTTCGAGTGTATTATAGTGATGGTGCATGCGTTCGTTCGTTCGTTCGTTCGTTCGTTCCTTCCTTCCTTCCTTCGTCCTCGACGAGATAAAAGCGCGAGGTAGATATCGTCGAGCTAATTGCATGTCGGGAACACAATTTACAGGCGCGAACCTGTCGTCCTCTCCTGCGAGAGTTCTCTTCCTTTCTCGACGCATCAACGTGCGGGAAAGTTTACAGGCCTGTCTGTCGCTCCGTAGGGACCGTCCCTCCTTTTTTTCCCTTCCCTTTTTCCCCCTTTCTCTCTCTCTCTCTCTCACTCTCTTTAAAGTTCTCTCTTTAACGCGGGTAAGGTCAATCTTTCTTTTTTCTCCTTTACACTTTACCTTCTCTTCTTCCCCTTCTCTCGTCCCTTCGACTCCTCCCTCCTTCTCTTGTCGGTACATCGATTCGTTTGTCAAGTAACTTTCGAGCTCGGGTGTAAGCCAATATTTCAGGAGAAGCGGAACCAAGATTGAGGCTAGGAAGCAATGGGGAAGCTGCTGACCGCAGAGAAGATAAATTTGTTCCGCAATTGAGACGGGCGTGCCGCAGTAAATCTTGTCTAGGAGAGGTAGCTCTTCTTTCCCGGCACACAGGTATAAAACTATAAATCGAGATGTATGTGTGTATGTGTATGTGTATGTGTATGTATATGTATATGTATATGTATATGTATATGTATATGTATATGTATATGTATATGTATATGTATATGTATATGTATATGTATATGTATATGTATATGTATATGTATATGTATATGTATATGTGTATGCGAGGAAAAGAGAGAACGAACGACATCTACTTGGTATTGAGACCGACCGCAAGTAGTTACGTTACAAAAGAGAACAATTTTTATCTTGTTATCAGATGAACAAGAAGAACCTCGGTCATACATTGTCCCGATAAAACGAAAGAAATTTTTATGATTACTTTTTACAATTTATTTTTACTTGTTCAATCTTCCAAACGAATAAATAGAATTATAAAAATTTGTTATATATTTTCCAATAGGAATAAAAAATCATTTGTATATATATATATATATATATATTTAATTCTTTGATCGGAACGAAGATAAATATGAGTAAGTATAGTTTAAAAATAATATTGAGATCTTGACAAATATCGTAAAACTACAATGTCCGACTGTTTAATCTTGGAGACAATCTTTTGTGAAAAAAAGAAGAAGAAAAAATAGAGGTAGAGTAAGTAGAACGAGAAAGGAACATTCTGTTGACACACTATAGCTTTCTTTTGAGTACCGCGCGACCGTGTACACAATGCTTGAAGAAAGAAACGGGTAACAGAAGGGAAGAATTACCACCAACTTCTACAACCGGTCTGGAATAGAAAAAAAAGGAAAGAAAAGCAAAAGAAAACGATGGGGTAGTTATTATCGAAAGCGTCAACTCGGTAGCAGCAAGAGATGCAATTTATAAAGTGGTTTCCTTCATAGCGTCCTGCGTAGAACCGAGAGCCACCGAACGTTGCTCCGAACAAAGAGAAAAGCTGCCGAAGGGAAGCCGCCGGGGTACTTAAAGTGTTTAGACAAGCTGTCATCCAACGACAATGGAAAAATGAAGGGGTTTGTATCAAGCAATAAATATGCTTGCGAATATAACACGACCACCATCAGGCTTATGATGCATGCCGTTATCAAACCCAAAATATTCCACTTTCTCAACCTCAATATATTCTTAAGGGGCGTCCCTTCCTGACAAATAAATAGATGAAAGGCGTTACATCGTTTTTCTCTAATACGATTAAATCAAAAGAATCGTTTCTTCTTTTTTTAGCTTTTAAAACGCGTATTCTTTTAATGCATCAACTTACTTTACGAAACGTAATTCTATTCTGTAACCAACGAGATCGATTAAATTAAATTTACAAAGTCCTGCCGACCGGTTAAAGATGACTATGACGAATAAATAAGTGATTCTCAGAAGCAAGATACATCCAAAAAACAAAAGTCAATTGATAGAAAAAATTGTTAATGACGACGATGATATACCCCAAGCGTAAAATGCATGTACAACCATCATCTATACGAGATATCCTTATCCGAATGTACACGAGTAATAAACCGTGATTGCTTGTTTGTATAAATTAAAATTGAAATAAAAATAAAACAAAATGGCACACGGTAAAATATGAAGTCACAGATGAAGAAACATAGAGATAGGAAAAAGGAAAAGAAGAAATGTAGTGGAAGAGAGAGAACGAGATAGTATGACTGATTTGTAAAGGGAGACATGAGTGAATCTTAGAGACGTGTAATAGTAGTGGTAGTATGTAGTAATAGTAGTAGTAGTAGTAGTAGTGGTAGTACACGTTAATACGTTTGATACCTAGACTACGTAATCTTTCGTTGAGACAGGAGGTAATTAGCGGTAACGGACGGTTACGTCCGATATACGAACAATGGAACATCGGCTATGCGATGGGATGTAGGGGGAAGAAAGGGGGAGATGGCTGAGCGAGTATGATAAATGAATGGCGCCTGACAAGCGACCATCGTTACTCGATGATGGATAGCTGGCGGTCCGCTCCCTAATTATTTCATACTTTGCAATCAGAACGATAATCCATCTGCGGTACCTGCAGTCTGTCACGGATAAATCATCGGTTATCATTTCTGAGTCACAACACGTGTGCCTAGGATGCGCCATATCGACGCCGCGAGAACCCCGTCGTCGTTTGGATTAATGCTTGACCAATGCAAACGAGAGAAAAGGAACAACAAAAAAAGAAATGGTCACTTCTCTCTCTCTCTCTCTTTCTCTGTCCAAATCTATGAATCTCTCTTTTTCTTTGTTGGTTTTATCATTGATTTATGATAATTATTGAAAAAAAATGTTCAAATTGTTATAGATACAACGGTACTTGGTAATAACAAGTTTTCTTTTTTGAATCGATATAAGATTGAAATCAAAATTAATTACATCAATGTTAGATTAAAACTTATAGTTCTGTATAAAAAAAAAAAACTAATTAAAAAATGTGTTACTGTGTCCTAGAAAAATTTCGATTAAATAGGTGTATCACGGTGAGTCTGTTGCATTAATGATTTACTTACAAAATCCGTTGCTTTGTAAGGCAGTCATTTGAAGGAAAAAGAAGAAAAAAAGAAGAAGAAAAAGAAACAGGCAAAAGAAATCTCTGGAGATGGGATAATAAATCAAAGGAGAGGCGCGCTGCTGACCGTTACGAGGAAGGCTATCGGAGAAAACGAAAGGCGTAATTACTCGAGAAGCGAGTAAAGGAAATCTTTCGGTAGGAGAGCAACTTGTGATGGCGTAACTACCGGCATGGATGATTCATCGAATTCGTTCGTTCGTTTCGCGTTTTAAAACGCGTCGTCGGCCCACACAAAAAGCCGATTCTTTATACGAGCCACATATAAAAATACGTAAAATGCATACGATGCGTATATATATGTGTGGTGTGTGTGTGTAGGTATAATAGGATGCGGTACGTGGACGGTTTCGTGCGCGATTATCGCTCTCCGTCTCTGCCACCGCATCCGTTTAAAGCGGTATAAATAATTCAACGAGATCCTCGCGACTCACGTCGGACATTTATTGCTCTCGTGATCGAACGTAAAGACAGCGGGAGAGAGAGAGAGAGAGAGAGAGAGAAAGAGAAAGAGAAAGAGAGAAAGGTACAGCAGCAGGTCGCAACGACGAGCAAATCGAAGCCTGTCCACGAAGTGACGTCGATGCCACCTCGTTCGCATCGTACACATGGGGGGACCACCATCACCACCACCACCACCACTACCACAATTTATGTCTTATCGTCATTTTACGAGCTTTACCGGGCTCTCATGATTTCTATTTGCATTTGCCGTCGACAGCCAGTGTCGCTTCTATACACGGATCTTAACCGTTTTCTTTGCCACAAAGCCTTTTACTTCTCTCTTTACTTTTTTTTTCTTTCCTCATCCTTCTCACCAAAGCTCACACAACTTTTTCTCTTTTTACGATTACGGTGTAATCTCAAATAGACAGGTTTTACGACATTCGTGGATTAATATTCTTCACGGGGTACGTTCAATTGGCAAACAACGAAGAAGACTACGGTTGTAAGTCCCCCTCACCACTTTCACTCGTAGATCCATCCCATTTGATTTTTATAACTTTCAAAACGCTCGCTGCTAACCAACCCTCCCTTCCAATCCATTCGCAACTGAATAAGCTTTGAAGGGACAAGGGTAATATTTTGGTAGCTACCAATCGGTCATATATGACGCTATATTTTTTCCTATTGTATAGCATTATTGATTTGACGTGCGATTATTTCCAATGCGAACGACTTCATTACTCGCATAGTGTTGCCTTCGGATAATTATGTTCTTCCCTACCCTCTTCAACGATCGATATATGTATTTCATATTTTTACTTTAAGTATCTGAATAAATAAGTAGTACTACTATGTTATATTAAAATAAACGATATCATCTAATAATTTAAAAATACATTCCTAATGATATATCTTTATGCTTAATAATAATCGATTCAGAAATGTGTTCAGTAAAAGAGTATAAATATTATTCGAATCTTTCGCAACTATTGAACAATCAAGTCATATAAAATAATTATTTCCAATTCACAAAGAATACTTATTTCAATATTATAATCAACTACGAAACGGGTTTACAAAAGAAGAACAAGATATTCTTAACGAGTCGTGAAATAAAAAAAAGAAAGAATAAAGTAACGAGTTATTGAAAGCCCTAAAATGACATTAAAAAAAGAATCAAAGGTAAAAAAAGAAAGTGTTGGGAGAATAAATAGGTAGATAATACAGAGAGACGGGTTGATACATAGATAGGTGGACAAGTCGGATGGAGAGATACACGCGTCAGAGTTTTGAAAGCGTGTTAGAATGAGATAGAAAGAGAGAGAGAGAGAGAGGGAGAGAGAGAAAGGGAGAGAGAGAAAGGGAGAATGAAAAGAGACAGGAAGAGACAGAAACAGGACTGGCAGGGTTCGGCTCTTTGATGTCGCTCGGTTACTTTACGTACGAAGCATGATCGTGACAGCATCGAACTGAATCGTGGATACTGTGACGTCATAACCATATACACCACCCTTAACCAGTCCTCTCTAATCCCTTTTCCTGTTTCTCTTCTTCGCAAATGTTCGCTCGATGCGGCTTCGATGTTCTTCTTCTTTTTATTCGACTCGTATGTCGTGAATTCTAACTTGACCACTAGCATACTTCACCCTTCTTTCTTTCTTAGTGGATTATAGAATCCACTAAAGTCAGACTTGTGGAAAGGGTGGTAAGGAGAACCTAGAAACGCACTTTACGAGCCTAACGAGCCTTTCGACGGGTCGTCGTTGTCGTCCCATAGTCGTTTTACGTTTCAATTCAACTAGATTCTGCTACCTCGATGTATAAACGTAACCGTTATGAAGCACATTTACGATAAGATATGACCCGCACCTTTCGTCTCACGTCACTGCTTCACGAATTTAACGTTGCAGATAATAAACGTATTGCCAATGTCGATACCATTCTCGGAACATGTCTCTTTCACTACGATCCTAGAATATCAAATAAACCACTCGTTTCGAATGATTATCTTTTGAATTACTTGACATTTGGAAATTATCAAAATTTCATTCTCGTATTATAAAAGTGAAGAAAATTAGAAAAAACTCTCACATCAATAGTTATAAATTAGAAACAACTATATTATATCGTGGTGTCTTGAACTTGTAGGAGGAGTCATAAAGAGAAGCTAAAGTTTCGTCTTACGAAACGTTTCGTCTTCGACGACAGGAGGGACTGTGCTGGGATTGGCGTTGCTTATTTAGGATCGCTCGAGCATAACTTGAACTTCCGTGGTATAGCACTTTGCGATTGCCTGGCTTCGTCTGGTTGTTAATTGAGAGCGCATACAGATTGGGAGGACACTTAGCGTAGTTAGACGATTGCCACGGCTACTTTATTTACGCTCACGGTAGCACTTTGAGTTAACCGACTACACAAGCATAAACGAAGGCTCCTGTGTCCACTGATATTTCTGTTTGCGAACGGTTCTTGTTCTACGCAACCGGTGCCGGTGCTAAATGTCGGCAAGCTAAAGGAAAAATCATCATTCTTCTTTCGAAAATGTTCGAAAAATTATCTATCTCTAAAAAAAAACTAAAATGGATGGACCTAAAACTTTATCACACGTATATGTTAGAAAAGATTACATTGTCTAGAATTTGGTTGTTATTTAAGAGAGTTTTAAGAGGGTTTCTACTTTCTTTTCTTATATTACATATAAGAAATGAAAGGAACGATTTCCGGTTGACGGGTCGTGTTTCGATGGAAGCACTAGGCAAGCCGCAAATTATTCTTATCCCCGTGGATCTCCGAGAACTGCTTACAGTTTTGTAAAAAGCTTTTGTGAGTTTATCCCGGTCATAATTTCAAGTTTGCCGCTGACGGTGTTTCTACCGTCGGGACAGGAGACGACCGGATCGGGAACGTTGCCGGTGGCGTAGAGATAAAGCGAAGAGGGCAAAAGAGAGAGGCCCCCTCTGAAATTACAACCTCGTAACTCCCGGTAAGGGAGAAAGAGCGTATGTGACAGGCTTGCGGACGGGCGGACAGCTCGCGCATGCTTTCCGGGAATTTTATAGCCATCAGGGGTGGTGTTTCGAGGGTGTTTCGAGCCGAGCCATCCGACGTTACCTTACGGGGACTCCGTTACACGGTTCCCGCATTCTCGTAAACAACCACACGGACGTGCTTATCGCGTATTTCCCTCTATACTTGTATATATACGTTAGCGTTACTTTGTGAAATCCGTTATTTCGTTAAATGACTAGCTAAAACCCAGATATAACTATACTGATCTGTTTAAATATGAAATAAGCCGAAATTACCTACGTCGTCTAGGTAGTAATGTATGAATTTACGAGGGGTCGAGTAGTTGAGTTAATATGAAATGGAAATTTGATCCCTACGTTAAATTCGATAGAATAGTAGGACTAACAGAACGTTGATTTTTAAAGTATAGGATAAAGTGTGTATTCTTCTTGCTGGAGAATTTGTTTTCTAAATGATCTCGTCAGGAAATGGAATTTAAATATTTTAACTACGTTCGTACTATCAAGGAAAAAATCTCCACAAATAAATGAACGGTCGAGAAAAAATGTGTAAGCCTAATACTGCATCGGTAGCACCTAATCTTAGATTGTATCTTATATTTCTACAGGTTAGACAACTTTTCTTCATCGAAGTAACAAACAGCCATAGCTTCGCTTGATCGATTAATCCAATGGATGTTCGTCTACATCGATCCCAGTCGAGTAGAGACATTATCGACATCATCGGAAATCCCGAATACACGAGGATGACCGCATTATAGAAATCACTTTCCCCCCCGTATGGATGAAAATTGATTTGGTGTGTGTCTCGTGGTTTACGGGCACACTCAACGCCCACAACAATGCTCTGTTCATCGTGACGTGGCAGGTTACACGTTCCACCAACTAAATACTATCAGAGTTTTTCCGTGAAGGGTGGCAGCAGGGGGTTGATTTGGCTGTACCAGCATCTCTATACCACTACTGTCACCACTAATACCAAGAACAACTATACTCGACGTTGTGCCAGAGGGGGTTACACGTTCGCTCGCTCATTCGTACGGATCATTCTACTTCGTTATGCGATCGATGGGAATAGAAACTCGACGAAATACTATTTTGCTTTTCCAACACAAATTAATTCTATCATTGAATTTACGCGATCCCTGTTAACGAACGTAAATGCTATTTTGTATTTCCTTTTTTTCATTCCCACTATGTGGAAATAAAACTCATCCGAAGAGATTTCTCGACACGTTCGTTCAAAGCACTCCATTGAAACGTGATTCATCTCATCCGATAAACGTAAGACGATAAAATAACCTTTTACTTTAAGATAATAATTTTTCCTTCACTTATTGATAATTCACGTTAATGTCTAAAAAGAAAGAAGAAGAAGAAAAAAAAACACATATCGGTTGACCCAGATCTCATCAAATTAATCCTCGTAACACACAGCGAGATCGATCGAGAATCGAAACAAGTCACGAAATACTTTCGTCGAAGCAATAAAGTCTCCTTCGTGTCAAATAGACAGACGTTCTGTCTGTATCGGTGAGAAATTTTATGGGAATACGAAGAAATGAAAAGGAGAAGGAGTTGGAGTGTGTGGGGGGGTGGAAGTAGGGGCGGAATGTCATACTAACAAGCATAAGTTGTTCGCGTCTTTTTCCGTTAAACGAACCGTAAAAATGTTCAAAGATAGTAGAAGATAGATGTGTTAGAAAAAGAAATACTAGTTGTTAAATAAAAGAGGTGTAAAGGAAAGATAAAGTGGAAAGAAGAATAAGCAAAAGAAAAAGAAAAAGAAGAAGAAGAGTTAGGATCTTTTGAAGGAAATTTTGGGTACACACTCGTTGCGTAGCCATAGGGTCGTCCGTGACTCCGGGGTCGGGACAGTAAATCAAGCACGGAGTGAACTCTCGGCGGAGGCAAACAATGCGAGCTGCGTGACGAAGGCATTGTCGAGTTTACGCCCCGCGACCCTCCCCCCTCGCACTACGGCTAACATCCAGAGCTCACCATTATGGAAAGGAAGGGCGGAAAAGAGAAAAGAGGAGTGAGTGAGAGAGAGGAGGAGCGTCCCATCAATTACACGGGAAATTGCGCTCGCATTATTTATGGTGCGTACACACATATATACATATAAACATGTATATAGCGAGAAAGTACGAAGGAAGACGAGGAGGAGAACACACCAGGACGGAGGCAGGACTAGGGCACGTCGCCCAGTGCCGTACACCACGCCATGCAACACCACACTATACTATACTATACTATACTATACTATACTATACTACACTATGCTGCAGTTCGCCGCCGTAGAGGTTATCGATGACCCGACAAAGAGAACATAAATAACGCCTTTTGCGCTGACACGCATGTATATGTATAGATATATATATGTTATATACGACGAGAACGCACGCGCGCTCTTGTACTTTTTCTCTCTCTCTCTCTCTCTCTCTCTTTTTTCTTCTTAACCTCTTTGGTTGTTACGTATATACGATGATCTATAACTCAGGACAGTGGTACACCTAATAAAAGAGAGAAAGAGAGAAATGAAGAAGTGACCGGAACATGAAGAATTTAACCTCCGTTAAAGGAAAAGACACGTTTCTAGAGGTTTGACGCGTTAGAAGAAAAGTCGAGTGGAAAGAAAGAAAGAGAGAGAGAGAGAGAGAGAGAAAAGATGGATATACGAAGCTGCCGAACAGGGCGCGACAGCTGTCGATTTCGTGCAGCCCTCGTCGTCGTGTGCAGAATGCGCCGACGGAGTTGCAACCGGCTACCCATAAATAACACGCTCGTTTCTGGAGCATACGAGAAAAGAAAAGAAAAGAAAAGAAATGAAAAGAGAAGAGAAGAGAAGAGAAGGTTTACTACATTCGAGAGGATCATATAGAATGAAAAAAAGAACAAATTCAGAGAGGTAGAGAAGAGAAGGAGCAAATGCTTCTACGAAAAATCCTACTACTATCACCCTCTTTTACTATCCTCCCAACAATTCCCCCCACTGCGTACGTGCCCATGGTTGACGTGACGGGATTAGTTCATTAGTCCGTAGATTATACCAATCGTGTTTACATGGGGACTCGATTGATGCCAAGCTCTTTTACCAAACTCCTCGTTAAATAAGATGGGAGGAGAAGTGTACTAGGAACGCGAATTATCTCTTTTTCTTCTCTTTTTTGTCTCCGTGGAAAAATATATTATGCTCTCTTTCGAAAATTGTGTTGAAAGTCGGCGACGTGCGATAATGGTTTTCACCCAACGTGCCAGACGATGCTGCTGCTGCCGCGCTTAATCGCTCTTACAACACGTTCGATCCACGTCATCAATCTAAGCCCGTCAAATGGAACAATGTTAATCAGATTAACCCGTCCCTTAGTGAAAAATGACCATGCAATTATATCGCGCGCATATACGATTTACATTTTTCTTATTATAATCTTAGATGATAATTTTTCTAACGATAATTATTATCGCGCGTGTTAGATGCTCGTTCTTTTTTTTCTCTCTCTATTTTATACTCACGTGTAAGTTTAAATATACATGCATATTTATTTTAAAAAATTGATTAGACACTCGATATTTGAGACAGTACTTTTTTTCTATATATATATATAGAAACTAGAGTACTTAGGAAAACTAGAGTACGAGGTTAAAAATTACGACCGACTTTATCTAGATTGCCACGATTTTCTAGCTGAGCATTATTTTAATGTAAATAAATGTAGAAGGTGTTGTTCGCGAGTAAAACTCTTTGCGGACGACGACAACAACGACAAAGACGACTGACGATGACGACGACGTCCTACTATTCCTTCGAAGAAAATTACGAAAAGTAAAGGGCCGCGTGAGAGAAACGTATAAATCGTATACCCTAACGCGTTATAGCACCAGGCACGAATCGTTATTACCGAAAGCCGATAACGATAACGTTCGCGCGAACTCTTCTCAGCTATCGTTAGAAGCTTTAAACGCGTTGCTCTAACGATCACGTTTGTCCTGTTATTCCGACGGCAATCAACTTTACAGAATAATAAATTTCAAAACACGACCTTAGGTTAGTAGTGGTGGTAATAAAGATTTACGAATGAGTTATAGCACCCGATGATGTTACAAATGATAATTATACTGGTACCGTCAATCACAAAAACAATTATTAATCATTGGTATCATCGTCAATTTTGAAAATTAATTTTTTAATCAAATATTTTACAATAAAAATCAAAATTAAAGTGAGAATTTTTACAATTCGACGATCTCTTACATGTTGTAATTTATTAAGGCTTCCCCCTTATTGAATGTTTTCATTCACACGGTCTATCATCTTCCATAGTTAAAGGAACCGGTGGAACATCAGAGAACGATCTCCCCGCATCGTGTATCGTGCGTTTTGTTCCGGTCTATAATTCTTTGCTCCCGCTTTGGATACATACATACATATATTCCTATAAATCATTTCGCTTTCGGTCTGTAACTGCGAGAGTGCCATAACGTTTAATCGATTTGCACACAACTGCATATGTTATGTATATAGAGGATGCTTCATAAACCACTCGACCTCGATACGACGACGACGACCACGACGACGACAACGACAACGGTGAACAGCTACACACGCGTTGCTAACTTTTACTTTGGATAAAAGTTTCATTTTTAATACGAATCGTTGTTGTGTGAGATAAAATGATCATGAATTTAAAGCCGAACAAAGTTCGGATTATTTTCGACGCCTACGTGTGGACTAAGTTTCAGGAATCTACAACGAATAGTAGTAGTAACATCTGAACTCTTTTAAATGTATATATATATATATACATAACAATACTGCGAGTAATGGCCGGAAGCATAAATTTTGCAAAACGTTATTCGTTCGAATGTCTCTTAGGAAGAACGACGCGAGACGATTGACCTCAATACAAAATCTGTCGCATTCGCCGATGATATTTATAAAGCTTTTGTGTACACTTCGCAGCGTATTGTGAAATTGTGATGAACCCACGGAATACTTTATTCCTGTTTGCCATTTATGTTTTCGACGAGAAGTTGTTGCGTTTCAATTTTCCAGATTCACGTTTAGTTATTGATAAAACGAATATTCTATTGTATATCTTTTCCAACGAAGATTTCATCAAATGAGTTTTTAACAATTCACGAATATATCATAAAATTATGATTTAATATCTCTTCAAACGTACGTATATATTTTCGAAACATTATCATTTATTAATTTAATTGAATGATTAACCCCTTAAGCAGCATTGATTTTGAAAAAAAAAACGGCAAAAAAAATCTTTTTTTTTTGCATAAAACATAGTTTTGAACATTGTTTTGACAAAAAAATTTTTTAAATACAGAAATAATCAATATTTTTATGTTAATTTTGGATTTTGTTCCACATTGCAGAGAAGAGCCAAATATTGCAATGTTACATGTACGTCGAGTTTTTAATCTTTCTTTTCGAATTACTATTTCGGAAAAAACATTTTTCGTAAAAAATGATTCTTTTTCTTTGCTTTCACATTCTTATTTTCAATTTTCTATTATATTTGAGTGTAAAAAATCATAGAAATATAAAATAATAGGCCGCTCGAGTTAACTCGGGCGTACTGCTTAAGGGGTTAACTTTAAGTAAAAATAATTGTTCAGAACATTGGTGGTAGTACCATTAATATTCTTACCGTAAAAATACGAGTCAATATTTTGAAAAATAAATCTAAATAACAATCGAACTTTCATGATACGTCCATTATATCCCCGCCCCCATTAGTAATGGTAATAAACTAACTCCATCGTGTGGTTTCTTTACGAGGATGTTGGGGATAACCCCATTGCTTTCTTCGAGAACGTCCGATAGTAATTTATCGTTTAGTGATTCATCGCATGGGTAAAGAAAAGAGAAAAGAAGAAATAAAGAAGCAGGTGCAAGTGAAATAGTGAATTGGGTAGCAGGTTTAAATCAATCGTTCGTCGTCGTCGTCGTCATCGTCATAGCTTTAGAGAACACTGACTGACATAAGCAAAGCACAAAAGCATGGCGGTAGAAGTTGGCTCTCGTCGAGTCACAGATACTTTCGAGATACTTTTATACTTGAATATCAGGGTCTCGGTCGGCGCCGCATAAACACGTCGTCCCTGTCTTCCTCTCTTCGATTTCGACTAGGGAGAATAAGAGAGAGAGAGTCGGATAATTATACAGCGTTCTCGTCGCTCAACAAAGCGTATCTTCTAACTAGCGCTAATAACGCCGCTAATGCTCTTCCGTGGAAACTGCTCGTATCTAACGGCCACTTTGGTGAGTCCAACGTGTTCAACAGGAAAAAGATAAGATAGAAATAGCCTGCTAGAAGAGAGGAGGAACTAAGAAGAGAGAAAGAGATCGTTCCTTTCTTTCTCACGACCAAAAAAAGCTCCGTTTCTCTCTTTCTCACATCGTAAAGCATAACTTTACTTCTCTTCTCTTCCTTTGCTGTGATTATTAAAATCGCGTTAAGTCGAGTATAACAACACCCCTCTTTCGAGAAAAGGTCTCTTTTAAAGCTTTTGATCTTTAGAAGTTCTTTTGCCAAAGCAAACGATGCATTTACTTATGTAAAAGCTTGATACAATTCTAAAGAGAATTATAATTTCTTAATCACATTTTTTTCTTTATGAAGTATAATTAAAACAATGTTATCTTATAACTCTGACGTGTATCTTGCAATAATCGGAAATTATATTACAAATATTTATTTGCTTACTCGCCTGAAAGATATGACGTCAAACATAAAATCAACATAAAATGAAATTATTAATGACAAGTTGTTAAACAAGGTAAACAGGGATAAGTTTAATACACCAAGGTAGTGCGTGAATAAGATTTAATGGAACCGTAATAGAAAAGAAATGTTCTTGATAACAATCTAAACGATCAAGGTGTCCAAATGGAACGTACAATAAATATTCCTCGAGATACTTGCAAAATATCGAACATTCCGGTAGAGAATAGAAACGCACGGTGCAACACTCGGTTTACTCGGATAGCTTAAGGATTTGATTTTTATTTTCTTTCTTCTTTCTTTTTTATATTTCATCGACAGAGGCGGCAAGCTCAAAGAGATCACGCCAGAAATAAGGTCATAAAGAGTAATTACATCTTGTAGTCGCCATAAAGCCATAAAATCCGACAGCGTCTCGACAGCGGCCAAGCAAGCTTATAAGTTATACCACTTAATTACTCACATTCACCTTAACGGATAACCGAAATGGCTCTCTTCTCTGATATTTAACGCTCTCCGAAAGGCCACCACTACCCCACCTTTTTATATATCCGGCAAAACACTCGTTTTCTAGCTAAGTTTTTTAGTCATCCGAGACAAGGTCTATCTTTTTATCGAAGAAAACCTTTCGAAACGGCGGTTATACCAGATTGGCTCTGACCTATCTATAACATTAAAAAAAAAGACACTTTCTTACGTTTAAATTTAAGATCAATCAAAAAAAATCTTTCGTGATTTCGTATCCCTCCCTGTCCCTTAATAACTCATTTAAACAATAAGATATGCTTTTAAAATTTTTATAAAAGTATCATTAAGGTTTCTCTCTGATATATATTTATGATCAAATAAATCAAATAATTAGAACTTGTTATACGCTATTGAACAGTATTAAAAACCCCATGAACCGTGTCTTAAATCGATTATCATACATTAATTGATTATCAATGAACTTTCAATCGTACGATCTTTTTAAGACTAAACTAAAAAGAATGATTGTACTTCTATAAATTAACTTCAAATAAAATTATAAAAATAGATGTTACTCCCGTTATTGGATTATAAATAAATAATATATATCGAGTTTATCTATCCACTCGTATTTTCTTTTTCGTCGTCCTTTTATGACAGGCAATAACTTTAAGAAACCTTTACATTTATTTTGTCATATTCAGGACGTATTTTTATAAATATTGTTATACTCATTGAAATATATATTCTTTTAAAGATGACAAAATATATTTTTATATGTTATTAGATTAATTATCATTGGAATAATAGCCTTTGTGGATATTACATGTGAAATAGAAAATAAATGATTTGTAACGTTAATAATTCAAAATATCCCAAGGTATAGAAAAGTTGTATTCGGCTCAGCAGGTATCTGGGAAGCTAGGTAAAATATTTAAGTAAATGAAAATTACACATCCGTTTACAACCAAACATAAATATAATACAAAAGTTTCTATTGCACCCTGCAATCTTTCACAGATCACTATTATACGTATTTCTCACGATCAAGATATTTATATCGTTTAACGCTTAAATAATACAAATAGCCCCCAAAAACATTAACAGCAGGTATCTTTACAAGTATCCGACGGTTCGGGGATATAAAAAGAACCTGTAAAATATTATAAAATAATAAAACAAAATATGTAAAATCGTCGCTCATAATAATTTCTACTTATTATAGAAAAAATCTGTAAAAAAGAAGAGGTAGGATCAGTGGATGTGGTGAAAACGTTACGTCGGTCAAAGTCACACGTCAAATCCTCGCATCTCGTCTCGCATCTCGTCTCGCAACCCGTCGGTTCCGATCAGTCCGACGTGAGCCTGGCCAGTTGGTAGGTTGGTTGGTTGGTCGGTTGGTTGGTTGGTTCGTCCTTTCGCACGTTCATGCCACCACGATGATCCTGGGGGATTTGGTTGACGAGCAAGAGGAACCGAGTGAGAGAGAAAGAGAGAGAGAGTGAATAACCAAAGGTGGTGGGGATAGTAGGGTTGCGTTGGATGAGAAACAGAAAAGTGGGGGTTGAAACGGAGAGTTGGAAGCGCGCGAGCGCTTCAGTCGACGCTGAAACCTTCGAACTAAAAGGACGTGCGTGCGCGTAACTAAACTATCATCATCGTCATCGTCGTTGTCGTAGTAGTTTCCCATCCAACTGAATTTCTTGTCTTAACCTTTTGTTAGATTCGATGTCGCTCGTAGTCGCACACATATCTGACTTTTTCGCCCATAGAACCCTCGTTAAAGGACCTCGTATAGGAGGCCCCCATCTTCTTTTTTCCTTAAGTGCGTCGAGCAAAGTTTTTTGTGAAAAGATAAAAAAGGAGAGGAGCACTAACGGTGTACTGCAATCTAGTGAATACATAAATAACGACCGATCATCATCATCATCGTCACATCGTTCAACGGATTCTATTTTCGGATTTGTACTTTGAAAACGATCAGTTTTTTTTCAACGAAGAAGAAGGAGAGGAGAACCAAAATACAGCGCTTTTAAGCGCTCTTTAAGAGATGCTGGCTTCTAACACTAATCAGTATCTATGTCCGGATTATTTAACTCCTTTGCCAACTACGGTTAGTATGGATATACTTTTTTTTCATTTCATTATTTTAATGGGAAAAAATTACAGGGTGTAATTGTAATACTAATAGGGTGTGATTTTTTATTTTTATAATATTTTCTCTCTAAGGGACAGAAAAGTATTTGAAAAATATAACTTTTAAATCAATCGCGTTAAAAAATTGTACATACGATTGTTCTCTCTTTTTATCTTTTATTTTTCTCTCTGTCAGCCCCGTGTACTCTCCACCGGTATGCACCCACCTGCCCACCACCCTTTTTCTCTTCTACATATCGCTTTTGTGTCCACCTGTCAATGTCGTGACCACGGTACATTCGCTAATAAACAATAACATTCAAATCAAAAGACCGTTTCGTAGTTGTCAACAATTGTTCCGATTGACTAAAGCTTTAGCACCGTACCCAGTCGTAGGAACAAAGCATTGCGGAAACTTTTACATTTTAATAAATATATATAAAACATCAAATTCTCAATGATATATTGGAAAATTTTTATTTTGCACGAAGGTTGTTGTTGTTGCATGCCAATTACTTTGCATTATACATAATTAAAAGTGAGTTAATAAGAAGGTAACAAAAAAAAGAAAAAGAAAATATGAACGTTTGAAAAGGAAACCGTTATAAGTTACAAGAACGTGATTAATAGACGATGATCTTCTACTTGCTAGTCGTCGTCGTCATCGTCGTAGTCGTAAATAGCTTGGCTTCTCTTCGGCAATTCACAGTAGCACCGATACAACCAACCAACACAACGAATACGCGTTGCACCATTAGCACGAGCAAACTCACACACACTTTGTCACACCGTCGTGCACGTTGCCGCACCTCGGCTTTACAACGGACGTTGCATTTTAATTACGCCTACGAGAGGCGGTACATCCGCCGTGTACATCGATACTACTACTATTCCCTATTTAAGTGTGTGTGCTTGCTTTTACCACCAACAAAAATACCACACACAAACACACACCCTCCAATTCAACATTTCTATACGAAAAACCTAAAATGATCTTATGGTTAGATTTCAAAAGGGATTTAACAAGGAACGAATTTTACCTATTGTGTTACGTGTTTATCTCGTAATCAATTAATTTTGTTTATTATTATCGGATATATTTGGACTATAATATTATTTATATTACAAGAAATAAATTCGTAAGAAAATATAATTATACCATTGCTATCTTGTTGTGACATAACACGTGAGACAACACTTCAATGAGTTAATATTAATGACTAGCTTAATTATAATTATCACGAAAGATCAGGAAGTTTTTTTTTACATTACTAATGATTTGTTTTATTAATTATATTAATTTTATTAATTATATATTCATTCTGCTATGAAAAGGAAGATCTTTTTTATTAGATTTCACTTTATCCTATCTACGTTGTAAAGAAACATCACGTATATCGATAGTGTCGATCGCGACGGCATCATATAAATGGATCGATCTTCTGTCGAGAAGATCACTCTTTTCTTAGCCTCCACCCTCCCCTCTCACCTTCTTCTTCTTTCGATGAGAGAGAAAGAGAGAGAAGCAAAAGCATCGATATGTCTCTTGCCGTAAAACCCCGTTTTTCTATTTCTCCCTTTTCTATCCGTCACGATGACGGACATAAATCCTTCTCGCTAGCCTCTCCTCGTTTTCTCCCTGTCAACCACCCCACCCCACCTCCTCCTCCTAGCTCCGTCCGGAACGCGTGACTGATCGCGTACGGTCCGTGACAAGAATGAAAAACGTTTCTCGTAAAGACGGGGCTACGTCACAGCAGTAGTTCCTAGTGAAATGCGATTTTCAAAGGAATCGATGGTTTAGGATTGGAGAGAGAGAGAGAGAGAGAGAGAGAGAGAGAGAAAGAGAGAAACCTTTGCTTCACGAATAATAAATTAATGAAGAAGCCGAACGACAGTGTAAAGATCTTTTATGACGTTCCGTCAAAATTTCCGTCCTCTGTGAGATTAATGGCCCATCCTTGTTCCCAGACAATGATCGAACGGAACGGCTAAGAGAATTTCCAAGAAAAAAATAATCATTCTTTTTCTTGATTGTCTATCGTGGAACGATACTTTCGATTTTACGATAAATCAAAAATAATTAATGCGTCTGGGGTTTTAAACAACTGACTAATAAAAATTGACAATTTGGCGAGCTTTTGAAAAATAAAGAAAACGTTGAAGAATGATTGTTCGTTGTGAGAACTAGCAGCAAAGTTGAAAGCTACGTTTTACGGTGGTGCCTTCGTCGGTTGCAACGATTGTACATCGCGATGGATCGATCGCCCTTGGCCAAACGCTTTAACGTAAACAAATCACAAACACGCTACCAACTCTCGTTCAGTTCCTATTTCGCATTAAATCTATATGTTTTCATAGATATCGTATAATATACTAAACACCATATTTTCGTAAATGTATGAACGTAATGTTATTTGTTTTGTTTGTATTTTAGCTGGATGCAAAGAAAAGTCCTCTTGCTCTTCTTGCGCAGACTTGTAGTCAAATCGGAGCGGATCCACCGTCAAGCAGATCTCTGTTGAATGGTTCGGACAAAACTTCGAAATCTAATAAATCTAATCGAGATCATTCTCGCGAGAGAAGTTCACCATCGAGAAGAACACCGACAAGCGAGGTGGTTAGTAGATCAAATTCCAAAAATTCTCACGAATCTTTCGGTCGTGAAAAAACGTCCAGTCCGGAAGATCAACAACGATCGGCATCCAGTCATTCAACGTCCGCTCGTTCGAGAACACCAGGAAATAATAATAACAAAAGATGTCCGAGCAATCAGAGTGCATCCTCGGCACGAGCAGCGACACCGCAGGGAAGAAAAACGACTACACCAGAAGGTGCAGTATATCTAAGCGAACCGAGTCCAAGCGACGGAATTTCAACGAGTTCCTCCGCTCGAGGAACTCATCATGGTAGTCCTACGATAAGGCCAAATTCTTATAGCCCTGCCGGAGTATTAGCCATGACAGATCCATCGATAAAGGATCTACCACTCGGTACCTTCAAAATCGGTCTACCTCCTTCGACAAGTTCAGCTTATCATTTAGCTTATGGTGGTTCGCAATTGCCAATAGACGTCATGTCGGCTGGTAGCTCGCTATTGTCTCCGCATCAGCACGCTCTGAAAAATGGACTTATCGGTGGCCCGACAAGTCCCTATTTGGCTTACAGCAACCGTTTAAAACCTTCGCCTAGCAGTGGAACCGACGCATCGCCTATAGGTCTCTGTCGGGATCCCTACTGCACCGGGTGTCAATTGAACTCTCACCTACTGGCTGCTGCAGTGGCAGCAGCGGCGGCTGCTGCAACGACCACCGGCGGTTCGAGTGTTCCTTCACAAACGAACGGTAAACTCTCTACGAGTCCTACGGTTCTACCTCCCTCGACAGTTTCTTCTTCTTCTACATCTTCTTGTCCATCCGGTTGCGTCCAGTGCGATCATAAATCTGGATCCGGGTCGCCTTACGGCTCCGGAATGTCAACGGCTACCGCAGCTAGCGTAGCTGCAGCTGCCTACGCTCACGCGCAATTGAGTGCTCTCGCTGCAGCCTCCCAGCTTCCATATGTCTGCAACTGGATGGCCGGTGACACCGTCTACTGTGGCAAACGTTTTACCACCTCGGAGGAACTCCTTCAACACCTCAGAAGCCACACAAATGCTTCCGTTCCAAGTTCCGTTAACAGCACGGACCCTTCCAACGCTACAGCCGCTGCCGTTGCCACTGCAACGGCCCTTTCGATGCTCTCGCCTCAGTTACCTCCACCTCCCCCACACTCCTTAGCCTTACCCTCCACTCATCCTTTTTTTTCAAGAACCTATCCTACACCCCCGCTTAGTCCACTCGCCACGGCACGTTATCATCCGTACAGTAAACCCGCACCACCTATGTTACCTCATTCCCTTTCGTCCCTTGCTTTCCCTCTACCTCCAACCCACCCCGCTCACGTCTTGCCACCTCCACCTCACCCACACCCGCATCATTACTTTTCGCCGTACTCGTTTTACGCTGCTCCAAGGCTCGGGGCAGCATCCGGACTTCATCAATAAGAAGAAGAAGAAGAAGAAGAAGAAGAAGAAGAAGAAGAAGAAGAAGAAGAAGAAAAAGAAGAAGAAAAAGAAGAGGAACAGAGCCGCCCAGCCATTGTTGAAAGAGCCTACGACTGTGATTTTTTCTCTGCAAGGATGAGCGAGAGAGAAATAGAGAGAGGATTCGAGGAGATTACATTTTTGTCTATTAAAGCCCAAAAATACGGGTACGCTTTTTTACCATATATCTATTAAATTTTCAAATGTATGTATTTTTCTTGCTCGTTATCTCTCTCTCTCTCTATCCCTTTGTATATGTATCTCTCTTTTCCTCTCTCTCTATCTTTTTTGCTCACATGCATACGCGTACCTTCGCCATCTTTTCTAGAAATTTGTTCATACGCAATTTATCGTTGTACGCGTTTCTTCGTAAAGTAAAAAGATTTACGACTTAGTCAAAGAAATATTCATAAATTTCTTTGTCCGTCTATCTTTTTCAGAAAAATAGAAACACTGAGTATATTGTATATGTACATAAATATATATATGTATATATATCGAGGATCTTCTCTCGATTTGATGGTACAATCGGAAAAGGGTACAACACGCCCCCATACAGGTCTCACTTTACGCCTACATCTAACAAAAAAATATCACCGATATAAAATAAATATTGTATGTTGAATATAACAAACTATAAAATGGGTGATGTTAATAAATAATAGTGTTATAAAAAAACATTAATTTATCAATCATCTTCAACATCGATTTATTCGAAAATGAAGTCTTGTACAAGAAAAAAAATGTTCACTTTATTTTTTCATGTAGTTTTTATCCCCTTGTATCACTAAATCTGAAATATCCTCTGTGTATGTATATATGTTGCTGTTAATTTGTGAAATAAGCAGGCAAAATTCTGAGATAACTATATACCGACCTGTTAAAATGCGAAACAAGACAAAAATTACCATGCATACTTCAACTAAATATATAAATTTACAGGAGACGAGTTGTTGAAATATGAGACATGCAAGATATCCTTCAATTTCATTTCAATACCTGCCTATATTACACCATTGTAAGTCCGAAAACAAAAAATATGTTTTTCTTCGTTTTATGGTCTCCCTAATAAAAATTATCTAATCTGAAGATAGAGTTTCTCTATTGATTTAAGAAATTAAACTAGGTTTCCTTCGAAAACTATGAAAACGAAAATAAAATAAAATAAATGGGAACAATGAGTGCTTATCTCTTTCTGTCCTTTAAAAAGCAGATTTTCTGTCAGCCATACAATTCTATCGACTTTGAACATACCACATTGAAATAAAATAGTAGAATATTTTTCATCTCATACTTCAACTACTCGGCCCCCACATCTTGTAAATTCATATATAATCTACTTATTTCGGATTTAACTGAACCATACAATATAATGGTAACATATATATATATATATATATATATATAAGTATATGTATATACTTATGTACATCGTACCGCATCTATTTTTGCGTAACCAAAGTTTTAGTATGTATCGCGTGACGCTTTTTAACTTGCGTCTTTCGATATTGTATTAAATTAAAAAAAAAAAAAAACAAGCGAAGAGATGGAATGTTAGAGAAATATTGTCTGTAAATAGATTTATTATTCTAGTATGATAAAATTGTAAATGTCTCGAGATTTTATCGTCTAGAAACTACTCTTGTATCTTCGATATCGATGTGGTGGGATTTTTGTATTTTTCAAGTTATCGTTGTTCTATGTTATTTGATCTCACATTGATAACTTTTTAAAATCGAAATACGAGAAACCTATTGAAAAGAGAGAGAGAAAGAGTATGATTTGTAGTTTATTTTTTTGTAACCTTCCTCAAATTTCCCCGAGGATTATATTGTAAAATTTGTAAGCAAGTATATTTGAATTAGTAGCATTTTGAAATATCGTAATACGATTCTTTATAAAAATCGTTTTTCCTTCGAGATGACTATGATAAATTCTGGAAACATACCGTATGACTTGAAACGTTACTACGCTTTACAACTCGCTCGTAAAAGCATAGGAATCGAAGATACGTCAAGGATTAGGATTGATGCAGCTGACGGGACTCACAATGGGCGCCTTTGTAATGATCGTTCATTCGTTCGTATGTTCGTTTTGACGCTGCCGTTATCTCGAAAACTTTTATTACAAAATTGAAATATAATCTTAAAAATGTCTCTTTCGTGCCTTAGTAAATGGTAGTAAATCGTGAACCTATCTACCGGGAATAATAACAACTTATATAAGATAGTATATACATTAAGAATATGCACGCACGCCTACGCATAGGCATACGGTAGATACAAAAAAAAAAATAAAATAAGAATCGTATAAAGATTAAAACGGATTAAACATTTGATATAGGAACGATTCTCATAAATATTAAAATAGTGTTAACTTATCGATGCGAAATACAAAGAGAATATGCCAACCACGCATGGAAGCGAAAAGACGCGAATTCGTGGAACATATCGAAAGAAAAGAAAAGAAAAAATAAAGAATAAAATAAAAGAAAATAAAATTGATCGTTTAGTGATACGAATCTAGCATCGCATTATATTATTTCTCCCTGTTATATTCCGATTTCGAATCGGTTCGGTTTGGTTCGGTTCGGTTAGGTTTACTTTCATAGAAAGGAGAGGAAGACACCATGCGGAAGAAACGTCGTAGCTGCTGGCCGAGGTTGGCCTCTCACGAATACATTATCCTTTGTAACGAGGTGAACGGGTCAAGTAGATGGAGTCACTGCGTCTGTTCATAAATCACTCGAAGGGCAAGCGAGATCACCCCTCGTAACCCAACGGCGTCCAATGCCGACATGCCCTCTTCTGCATCTGTTTCCGGCTTTTATCGTTCTTCTTTCCGTCGGCCATTAAATTACGACTCCTTTTCGTCTTCCGTTTATCGTCTTTCACGTTCCACCCATACCTCACTCCCTTTCGAAGAAACGACAATTCCGAGAATGCGCAAATTTCGGATATCTATCAACCCAATGAATAACGTTTCAACGAAATGACATTGTTCTTCCTCTTCTTCTTATTCTTTTTCTTCTTAACCGGTCTTACAAGACGTTTCGTTATCGCAGACGTTCGTTTACTCTGGGTAAATCATTTATCTTAATCACTCGGAATAGTTACTTCTCTCGAGTTTGTTTGCGCAAGACTATTATTCTTTCGTTATAATACTATTCTTGATGGCAGACACATTTTATGAGGATGCATTAAAAGATACAATAATTTCGGTCAATGAAACTTTACATTTTCCTCTCGTAAAATATGTGCTATAAAAAAGAGAAAAAAAACAAAGAACACTGGCTTGGTAATTAATTATAAGACTCTCCACTAATACCTTCTAATACACTTCATATACTTGTCATATCAAAGAGGTCGTAAAGATCAGACATTTATATTTCAATGCTCTTGTGAAATATTATATAGCATTTCAACTTGTTTTTCTATCAAATTAACACTTAATATATGATCGAATAATAATTTTTAACTTAATCTCTTACATTCAATGTTATTCATTTCCTTCGTTTTACATTGCGAAACGTATAACTTTAAATATTATTTTATTATCTTAACGATTTGCATTTAATTGTTAAAAATATATAAAGACCAACAAATACTTTAGGTAAGTTGAGTGTTAAAATTCATTATTGTTTTTCAAAGGTATTATAACAACAAAAAATTCATTGATAATTACGTCAATTACAATTCAAAGCTTAAAATAATTTACAAGCGTATATGTAACGTAAACAAGAAATAAGTGATATTTTAAGAGAGTTGGAGATCGATCAGATTAATGGAAGAATAATGACCGAGGAAAAACCGCAGTATGCAGTTTCTACAGACACCGTTTGCATAGATGTGGTTACTTGCAATTGCCAAATGTGACAGTATGCGTGAATATATTACCGACCTCACAAACTCTTACACGAACATTCGTGTTCAACATCATCGCACTACATGGTCTGTGTTCAAACCTACGAAGTAACCAAGATCTTCAGTCCTTACAACGTACCCCTTATATTCTCGAGTAAAGTACAGGATGTTCCAAAATCAATGATCTACATGGTAAGACGATCTTTTTAAAAAGAGATACAATGAGAAACTTGTTTTACAAAAGTCGGATGATACAATCATAAAAAAATAATTATCATACCTATAATTCGTTCCTGTAATTGCTAATTGTCTAATTAAAAAAAGAAAGGAAATAATTTAAAGAAAAAAAAGTGAATAAGAACGGTTATTCGTTTATAGTAAGATTCGTTGAATGTAAAAAGCTTGCGTGCGAATTGGTCTGTTCCCCGTCCCCTCGATTCGAACCCGATGATTTCTCTTCCTTTCACTGGCGGTAATCGATTATTACAGCGGATCCATGCCACGACTCGAGTTCACGGCACGGTCGCACGGCTTTTGTACGGCTCGTCGTGGCCTCAGGAGGAGATAAATTGTGTTGTACAAATACCCATAACGACCGCGGAAAGCCTTTGGGTGCCTACCTCTCTCTCTCTCTCTCTCTCTCTCTCTCTCCCTCTCTCCCTCTCTCTCGGGTGCTTTTACACGATCGCATAGAAGAGGGCTCCCCGTCAAGATCGGAGTTCATTCATCAGGCAAACGCTTGCTTTATATAAGCCTAACGACCGTGAGTTAGAGTATGTTGTGTGAGCGCGTGAGCCCACGACCAACAAACCAACCAACCAACCAACCAACTAAACGAACGAACGAACGAACAAACGAAAGAACGAATGACCGATCGAAAAACCGACGACAAACGATACCTGCCAAACGAACCGCGGTATTTATCTTCGTCCAATTTTGAATGCACCATTTAGTCTACCAGCATGAACTTTATTTAGCTTTCCGACAGAACAATATTGAGATACTGCCGAATTCTTTGTTTAAACAACTATCAAAATTCCTTCCCTACGTAGTAAAGTGAATTATCGGAAATATTTGGGTACCTTTTGTCAAAATTTCATCTCATAGGTGTAGAATTTAGTTAAAAATTTCGTAGGAACTCTGACGCTACCGGACGTACGCGATTAATATCAAAGTAAGGACGTATATCGAAGCTAGAAACTAAAACAGGACGAATGATTTATCTTAACGGCGTTATAATTCTATAATCTTAACTTAAAGAAGGTCATTACCATAATGTTCATCTTCGTGCTGATCATAGGATGCCTTTTTCCTTAGGTACGCGATCGTTTCCGACGATCCCTTTCGCAATACGCTCGGAACACTGGCTACGAAGCCACGATGGAACGTTTATACGTGATTCCTGTTATTTTCAATCATTACTCTCGTCGGCATCCCTACATCCTCGCATCTCACCATAATCGTATCATCGACGGCCTATCGTTAAGGCGAACAGGAAGATGATAGGTTTAATTCCTCTTGACTCGTGCTTTGTTTCAAGAGGCTTTCGCCATAATAAGGACAGGTCCGTCACGGTGACTTGGAATTTTAGCTTAGCTCCAATCTAGCGGCACGTTTTTTTTTCTTCTAACGAAATACCGATACTACCTCTATTTTATTTGTTTTTTTCTTTTTCTTTTACAACTAACCATAAGAGAAGAAGCCATCCTTTGTTTAGAAAAAGTTCTTCAGAGTTTATAAGTAGCATGAACGCGTCACACCGTTATTCATTAATTCGAAACTTCAAGTTGCGATTCTTGACATAACGCAACGAGTTAGGATTCTTTACTTCTGATGTCGTTAAAGATGGCGAAAGAGGTTCATTAGAAAAACAGTCATGTATCTTTACTTTTCTCTCTGTGTAAGTTTTTTTCTAATGTTATATTACTTAAGTACCAAAGAGGTCGTCGCATTTAGTTTATATCTAATAACGTGAACATTTCTCTTGAGAGAGTACCTATTTCTTGACAAAATTTATCATTTCAATCTCGGACAAGGTAACGTAAATTCCACGTATAGATTTACACGCGGATAGCTTTTAGTAATACGTCCCGCTCGAAGCGCAGCAGCAACGCTTTGGCAACCACTAAATCAGATTAGAAACCTAAGATCTATTCATCGCGTTCACCCGGCCTTAACCCATACGAATAGCACCTGGGCACGCGGATGAGAGAGCTATGAGCGGCGTTTGTTCAACTTGAAAATCCTCTTCTAACAAAATATTGGTTTTCACAGATTCCAAGGACCTAACGATTTCAAACATGATTAGCGACTTGGCTATCTAATCGAATCGTTAGTATGACTGAAATACGCAAACTCTCCTCTCGACAGGATTTTATTGAATTCCAACACAACGTCAGGATTAAGTTAAATGAATATTTTCAATAAATCTTTTCTAATAAAAATCAAAGCTTTCTTAATATATTACTTTCTCGTTTCGAAGATAAGAAAGTTCAAATTTATTTAATGTACTTCAAATAAATAATATTTATTAATATTTAATAAATCATACTTTTCATTACCACGATACATATGATAAAAGATAAAGTATCCAACATCGGGCGCATGTAAAAATATACTAACCGAAGAAAATTTGAAAAATAAGGTAGTAAGTATTGACGTAAAAGTACGCAAGGGAAGTACGGTCTCGAGTCAAGCAAGCAGCAAGAAGAGATAGTAAAAATTTGATCCCAACGAGCATTGTCGTCCCGTTGGCAAAGGCGTCATAGAAACCACAACGGTATGGATCGAAAGAGAGAGAGAGAGAGAAATAAAAAGAGGCGAAAATGTGAAAATGTGGGAGTCGAGGACGTAAGCCAAACCGCGATAAAAGGTACTCTAAATAAAGTGGTGTATATATGGTAATCGTGCGATAGGAGGAACCCAAGAAGGAGAAGAATCAGGAGGTGGAAAAGGAAAGGCGTCTGGGGATGGTGAGGAAGGTATCCTATCGGTTCGATAGCTCTCGGTGGGACGACACTGGATGGCAAACGGAGGTTAAAAAGCCTTAGTATGTACCATCTCGATATCTAATATCGGTCGTGTACCTTTACGTCGTCTGTATCGGTTTATGTTACTCGGATAATCCTCCACCTCAACCTTCTTTTCTTCATTTTTCCTGTCCTCCACGTAACTAAAACTTCCGCATAAACAGAACGCATTTCACACATATCAAAAAATGCGTAGAAACGCGTACAATCCCCTTCCTTTGAGATACCCCCCATAGATCCTATTTTATCCGCATCTTTTCTATATATCCAACGATAACAGGATCCTTCTTAAATGTGATACCTTATTCATAAGTATTCATATAAAATAAAGAAATATATATATATGGATTATTTTCAAAAAAAATATAAATATTACAAGCATTGAATTTCAATCAAATAGTATTAATGTTTCAATAGATGGATGAATAATTTCTACCACCTTTTACAAAATCAAATTGTTATTGTACTTTGAAAAAATGATGACGAAATTTAATGTGAATAGATATTTCATTTAGATCTCTTTCTCTATGTATCAATCAGAATGAATATCACCTACAATTGCAAAAGTAGAACATTTTTCACATCGATTCAAATAGCATTGGTCTCTTTTACCTTCGCATCAGCACGATGGACGGACATTAGTGTTTTACGATCCGATCGATACTCCTCATAGCAGCAGGTTTCCGCGTTATAGCGTACCACCCTATGCATTAAAGACCTGCTTTAGTACATTTTATCTGATAGCCTTATCGCGTCATGATTTATTTCATATTGCCCGATACATTTTAACTTTATTTTTTTCATACGATAAAAAAAATAAAGTTCGAATAAAGAGAGAAAGAAAAATATCTTTAAATCAGATTTAAAAGAGATCTCGGTACTTACGTATTAACGCCACCGCAGCAAAATTTCGCTGATGCGCCAATCTACACCATAAATTGCTGCGACAAATCATAGAATAAAAAACTTTATTTGAAATCTAAACCCTTTCAAAATTCAAAACATTTTATTTATAAAAAGTAGTCAATCGGATTTCGGTGGAAAATGGGCCGACATAGAATTTAACATAGATTCAAAACAGTCTCTATTTTCTTTCACCTGCTGCTGTCGCCATATAAACTCTGATAAATAAGATTCCAAATGATGTCTCGCATCTTGTTCTGTTTTTGGCAAATCCCAAATACGCATTTTCATAGCACTAAAAAATGACGAAACCCTGACGCAACCCTGACGGTTGCTGTGTGCAAACAACAAGGTTGTTGTGTGCGAACAACAAGATTGCTCTTTATTGGCGCATTAGCGGAATTTTTGCTGCGGTGGCGTTAATACGTAAGTACCGAGATCTCAGTACCGAAATATCATTTGTAAAAATAGACAAAAAATAAAATAAAATAAAAAAAGAAAGAAAGAAAGATGTCCGTTAAACGTAACAAATCCAATGAACCATTTCAAAATGGCGCAAGATATAATAAAATATAAAAAAAAATAAAAAAGATAAATAGAAAGGCTATTTAACATTCCGTCTCATTTCCTGCAAACGTTCTTGACATGGGTGCCTTCTTCCCCTCCCCCATAAGAAAGAGAGGAGAACCAAGCGATGGTTCGTTCGCAATGGATGCGAAAATTGCTTCGGCAAGAATTATCGACTATAAATTACTGTTGGGTTGGTATTCTAACCTCTAGGTTCCACCGTTACTCATGCAAATGACGAGGCGCAGAGCACTGTGCGCGCGTAGCCCGCGGTCGAGATATTACTACTACGTACCTTCTACTATCCTTCGGATACTCCTCGCCGTTTACCTTCGAGTTATATGGATTCCAAATGGAACGTGGAAAAAACAAGAGAGAGAGAGAGAGAGAGAGAGAGAGAGAGAGAGAGAATGATCCAAAATACGCCTCGAGGAAATGTAACTCACAGTATCGGGGCGCGAATTGCCAAGCATTTACATTTTATTGCACTCGGTCAAGACAGACTGCTTTTCTCAACCCTTCACCCCTCATCCCTTTTCAACCTCTTGACGAGTTTCTCTTCCTTTCATCTCCTTGCTTAAGTACCTACTTCGTTCGACACGGACAAGACCCGATTTTTCATGACCATTGTTCATTACAAATAAAAAGTATCGATCTCTTTTAGTAAAAGAAAGAAACTATTAGGTGGTTCGGAAAGTCGTTTCGTTTTTTGCTAACGCAATAATGGTATTAGTTGATGCAAACCGACAAATAGTAACACATGAGATCGATAAGAGGTTAAATTTATCAAATTCAACTATTTATGACCACTTGAAAGGTTTAGGTTTAACCTCGAAGCAAAAATTATCTTCATTTTTATAAAAGAAAAAACGAAACGACTTTCCAAAGCACCTAATATAAGTGTAAAACAATACAAAATAAGATGGATTTTCAATTTTCTTGATTATCAACGAAACAAATACATGTCCTAGGTGAAATGAATTCATTTCGTAATTGTAACAAATGCTAGCTTAAGATCTTCGCGGGATTTTAATCACTCAAATGAAATACCAGAGAACAAAAGCGAGACAAAAAAAAATAATCACATCTTTTGCGAAGTAATCTACCTTCGGAGTTTATTGCAAAAGAGTTCCTGCATTATACACTGTATAAAATAAAATAAAAATTTCGCAACGTGCCAACACTCGTTTTATTATTACCGTGAAAATATATTATCTTAAGCAGATGCAGAAAGAGAAGAGAAGAGAAGAGAATGAGAAGCAAGCAATCCTATAATTTCGATGGAAAAGATACGACACGCTTGTACGTGCGTAACTATTTGAGGACTCATAAGAAATCTTGAAATTATACACATCCTTCCTATTATCGTGTCGCGTACCGTTCCCCCTCTATCATTACGCGTACGTTATCGCACATACACGTGCATACAACTTGCAGTATACACGGGCCAAACCATTCGACCAACGTTAGTATAGTACTCTTTATTAGAAACTTATGTATACTTTTGTGGCGACGAAGTTTAAAAGCCGTGTCACAACACACAACGTTTTTGCATACTTTCTATTTAATTTTTTTCCACTCTCCGAAACATTACAAAGCCCTCGAAGGCTTTTGATTCAATCTTTCTGACGAAAGTCTCTATAAACATACTAATTGTATACCAAGGAGATACAATTGAACAATGATCGAGTTCTATATTTGTATATTCAAATTTATTCGATAAAAAGTAACACATGCAATACGTAATTTTCAACATTTTTATATTCTAAATACTCGTTAACACGTTCGTCGCCCAGCCCGTTTCGGTTGAATTTCTCGTCAGGCCCAAAATTCGACTGTCGGCGTACCGTAACGTAAAGAAGCGATAAGTAGAAATATCAACAATGCAACCCGAGTATTATGGTTATATTATATTATTATATTTTATTTACCGAAAATAATAAAATATAAAACTATCTTTTATTTACCGAAAATAATTTTGTTTCGAAATGGGAAATGTGATAAGTTTTTCCAACTAAAAATACTGTAACTTCAACAAGAAGAGCGTCACCGTATACGGTGACGGGGCCGCGGGGAAACATGCCCGTCTCCGGTATACGGTGCCATGGCGACGAACGTGTTAAACCAATTATTTCTATTCGTGTCTTTGAAGCTGAATAAATATTCTAATATCAATACTTACTATAATATTTTACTATCAAAGTTAAGGAATGTGAAAACCGTGGTCAGAGTAACTTAAGGTGCTACCGTTTGTTCACCTAAATATATTTTTTGCTATCTATATTAAGCGAAAATGTTGATTTTTCCATCGAAATGCCGTGTAAGTGAAATATCATTGATTCGTTCGTTTTCTCAGAGTACGATAGAGTAAAAAAAAGAAGAAAAAAGAATAAGAAGAAGAAGAAGAAGAAGTAGAAGGAAAAAGTAGAGGGCTTGGCTATTGTGCTGCCTCTAAATTGAATTTTTTTTCAATTCATTCCACTTCGCGGTGCTGAGAGAGGTTTCGAAGTCGATGGGTGTCTGTGCGCGACAGCGGTGCCTGCTAGTCGTAAATTCTCATTATTTTTAAATTGGAAATGAGAAGTGTACGTGCGTGCTGCGGAAAGAGAGAGAGAGAAAATAAAAAAGATCAAGAGAAAGGGACGATGATGAAGAAGAAGAAGAAAGCTTTTGGTAAAAAGAGGAAACGAGTGTACATCATTCACCGTAAACACGCCTATTCTTACGTGAGAAGTAGTGTCAAAGAAGTTAAGTTAATTACGTACTGACTTGTTTGTCGATAACAGCTATTATTAGAAAAATCACGTCAAATATGAAGGATCCATATCTTTTTGTTTCTTGTAATTAATACCATCTCTTACGGTTTCGTCAAATTTAGATCTATGTAAATTACTAATGTCAAATAGTACTTACGTATTAACGCAACCGCAGCAAAATTTAGCTAATGCGCTAATTTACACCTTAAATGGTTGCGACAAATCATAAAATAAAAAACTTTATTTAAAATAAAAACACTTTCAAAATTCAAAATATTTTATTTATAAAAAGTAGTCACACATAATCGGATTTCGGGGGAAAATGGGCCGATATAGAATTTAACATAGATTCAAAACGGTCTCTATTTTCTTTCACCTGATGCTGTCGCCATAACCCTGACGAAACCCTGACGCAACCCTGACGGTTGCTATGTGCAAACAACAAGATTGTTGTGTGCTCTTTATTGGCGCATTAGCAGAATTTTTGCTGCGGTGGCGTTAATACGTAAGTACCTGTCAAATAATTGAAAATTCAATTTTTCTAAATTTAGATATAACGTATTAAAACTAATTAAAACCAATTCAAATTAATCGTTTGAGGTCAAGCAAATCTCCATTCTTTAATATTCCCAATATTTTGTTCAATATAAATATCATCGATATGAATAAAGATTTATCTTTCTTTCCTAACATATTCTATTTTGAAAAATCTATTAGAAATACGAATAGACTAATAATCAATAGTTTTAATATTAATATATGTGTAATCTTTTAAACTTCAATCAATATATTATTTTCTTTTGATCATTTTATCATCTCAGTGACTATATTCCATTAAATTTGGAATGAAGGTTTTCCTGATATAATGAAAACACTATATATATTAACTAAAAAATAAGTTACCTGTTTTAATAGTTGTCATCGTCGCTCCTGTTAATTTTGAATTTCCTCATTTATCACTGAATTCAACAAATTGTAAAAAATAAATTGATAATAAAAAGAACCAACCTATTATGATCCGTTACCAACAATCGTCAAATCTGGATTACGAAAAAAAATGTGAAAGGTAATTGATTATATTGTTGTAAACAAACGATAAATTTATAACTGAATATCGCAAAAGATCAAACAAAACCATTCGTATTGATTATTATAAAAAGAAAAGAGTTAATAGCATCGTAACAGCACGCACAATTTTTTTTTACATTGGTCAGACATATTTGTTCTTCGAACTACTTTGTATTTTTGAATTTGCATATACAGGGTGATAAAATCATATTTAAAAATTCTATGCAGTATACTAAAAAAACAAAGTCTCAAACGATAAAATGTTGCATTTTTTCGACTTATTTATACGCATAGAATTACCCCCTGTCCAGTTGTCTCACCAGATACATAATACTATGTATAATACTATATTGAATTATAATATATAATTTGAAGTATAATAACTTAATATATATATATATTGTAACGGCACGCACAAGGAATAGGCAAAATTAATGTTTATTCAATCAAGTACGTGACAATAGTTTTATCGTGATATGAAGATATACAACAGACAGTTTCTTCAGCTCTCTGTTTCCACTAAATAATTACCAATCGAAGATTACAAGCACCGTGTATGAAAATGATTGAAAGAATCAAAATAAAAGTAGAGAAGAGTTAGCTACATTTAAGTATAACTGAAACTACGTTTTATATATCGCGAGAAATGATTAGTTTGAAACAGATCTTTGCAGGTTCCGATGCGACTAATTGTAAGATAAGTAGTCGAAATCTGTAAAGTATGATATTTAGCAGTGTACAACGGAAGTTGTGGAGTATATTATATTATCAAACACTTAAATGGTAATATATATTTCCATTCCTTCATAACTATGGCACATTTAACTACCGTTCCACTATTAGAGCAGTAAACGACCTTACACTTTCACAGAAGTCCGGAAAAAAAACACTTTCTTTTGCCCATCCGAAACGTTCATTCCCATAGCGCGGGGCGCGGGCGTTCAAACATACTTCCACTTATGAATTTGTTATACTTTTGTTTGTTTGTTAATATATTATTATCATTAAATCGCTCACATGCAGAATCTCCGATTTCCAAAGACCAATGACTCCTCTAGATGTAGTATAGCATAAATGTAGTGTACCTGTCAAACAACCGAAAGTTTAATGGATCCTTATTAGCCGCTCGGTCGTCGAATAGAATAACATGTTTCCATTATTATATTTTTTCTCATAAATGCCGCCTATTAAGTCTCCAACGGACTCGCCAAGTTCGCGAGTTTTGTACTAATAATTGATAGTGAAGACATCCCACGATACAATAACGGGATTAATTCAATGCGATTTGGTTATATGTATATTGTCCAAGAAAGATCATACCACGAAGTTTAAACAACTCGAAGAATGCATTCTAGTAAATCGTCTGTAGGATGCATTTATAAGTAATAATGCAAGTGATTAGTACCTTTAACATCGACTATACAATTATTGCTATGGAAGCAGTACGTTGATTCAGAATCTCGATAAATTCAATTGAATTTTTGCAACGGATACAGATTGCATCCGGAACGCACGTGTGTCTATCATATTGTCTTTATGTTATCTAGTCTATACGTACAGTTAAAATTAGAATAGTTATCCCCCATTTTCCGTGCCTGCAAATGCACTACAAATTCATTTGAATTCACCAACGACGCTGAAGTAGCGTAACTTATAACACATTATATCGTATATATATAGTATATATATATATATATATAAACAGCTTTTATAACGCAGAATCTTTCCTACTTTGATGTGTATATGTGTATAATGTGTGTTATATATGTGTATGTGTATTCTTTAATTTTTGTCTCATTCCATTGTATATATATATATATACATTAGCGTGTCTAGCAGTAACTACAATCGATAACAATTATACATTCTTATCGGCGTAACGCGGTCTCGCAGTGGCCCGTTTTTTCTCCTGCTAAACCCGCCTGCGTGGTTAAAATATATACTTCATCATTCGACGTTTTTATCCAATGCTCTGCACGTTCGACTAATTAACTACATTTTTATTGTCAATACATTCGGAGGATAACGTCGCTGCACCTGAAATTGTAACTACTATATCTTTAATACTTTCTGCTATCCAAGATTAAACACTCCCATCTTCTTCTTTATATAAAACAAGATTATAAGTATAACGATGTTTTATTATCGTTTCACTCAAACCGATTGTTCCCGTGGTATCTTATTTTCTTCTCATTTCATTAACAACACAGAAGACCGTAGTGCAATGAGATATAGGTGGTGCAGGACGTCCGAATGAATTAACGAGTACCATTGATTAAAAGGCGAATTATTTCATAATTGCTCGTATTGACTCCAGTATAGCACGATCGTCGTCTCATCTCGTCTCACTCCTTTATTATTTTTTAAGCGGTCATACTATAAGCTCTTATCGAACCGCCTTTTTCGCGTCTCTTAATGTTTTTTTTTTTTTTTGGATAAAGAATATGATCAATGTCGTTGATGTTGGGAAGTGACCTCGGTATGTGTAATCGCCTTACTCTACCTACCATTCGCTCTATTTCGTTTCGCTAATGTGTGCGTATCTAGAACCTGTGACCAGCACAGATGATCATGAATGTGTGTACGTGTAATATATGTGGTGTACATATGTTTGTGTGTATTTCCTTCTTTTTTCCTATCATCTCAACCCTATATTCTATTCATTCGTACATTCAACTTCTCTCTTTCATATTCCTTTTTATCTATTCAACCTCATTCTCCTACTTCTCTCCCTCTCTTGAATACTTTCACTCTACTCACTTTTTGGCCCCACATACATGCTACTTGCCGTAGCAGCATACACGCGGAGCTTGTAATATATTTAATTTAGCTTTCTTATCAAAGAGATAATAACTCATGGATAAATCGCAAACGCTAACTTGCATGTTATTTCCGTACTCGTCCATATGAATCGCATCCAGATTCGTATCAGGCTATACTCTCATAGCTGGTACCATTTCTTATCCTTGTACTTCAGCATCAGGCCGTGTGCCGACGTTGAAAAGTTTTCAGCCTCTGACATCATACGAGCCGTTCGTTCCTCTAGGTGGGATAATTTTTCTCCACGCTCCAATACCATATGATGTGCTTGAGCAACTTCACCGGCAATTCCGGTAACCCGTTCTCTCATATTTTCCGTTGCTGCATTGGGTCCTGGGATGTGTTTAGCCACTGTACGAGAGGCACGACCACTCGATTCACCAACTGAAATGTATCAAGTCTTTGCTGATATTATTTATCACAAGGATAGACAATAATATCATTGGTATATACCTACATTTTTGAAACGAATTCTTAAATGAAATTATTAAAGAGTATATTCTAATTATCTTATAGCTAAACAATTTTCAAATTGATCGTGTCTATACAAAGCGTGCTGCGTGTGAAATATATTATATATATATTTCTTAGCGAAAGACAAACACCTTAATAAAACATCTTATCAGGTAAGCAAAAATAAATAATATTTCGGAATGAGGGTACTTACGTATTAACGCCACCGCAGTAAAATTTCGCTAATGTGCCAATTTACACCATAAATTGTTGCGACAAATCATAAAATAAAAAACTTTATTTAAAATCAAAACACTTTCAAAATTCAAAACATTTTATTTATAAAAAATAGTCAATCGGATTTCGGTGAAAAATTGGCCGATATAGAATTTAACATAGATTCAAAACAGTCTCTATTTTCTTTCACCTGATGCTGTCGCCATAACCCTGACGAAACTCTGACAAAACCCTGACGAAACCCTGACGGTTACTGTGTGCAAACAACAAGGTTGTTGTGTGCGAACAAAAAGATTGCTCTTTATTGGCGCATTAGCGGTATTTTTGCTGCGGTGGCGTTAATACGTAAGTACCGAAACAAGTAATACTGAATAAGAAAAACTTACACAACTCTTCTCTATCGAGACTTCTCGTACCACCGCCAAACAGGCCCCTAAAGAAACTTTCCTTAGGTGGTTCTGGCATATCGTGACAAGTAAACAAATCTCCCATCATTTCGGTCAACTCTCCGCTAAAAATGACAAGCTTTGTAATTTCAAATAATAATAATAATGCACGTGTTAATAAAAATGAAGTGTAACATTTATAAATGAATGAAAAAGTAATTTTATTCGTTGTCCTACCAGAACTCGCTTGATATTGAAAACTTCTGTATCTCCGCAGGTGATGACAGATACAGACCGTGGCCACGATTACTGAAGCAAAGAGTCTTCGCAATTCTGAAAAAGAAGACATTCGTAGGAATTTTAATACAACGTACAAAGTTACTTGTAACACTTGTTTCATACATAGAAAATAAATAATAACAGGGCTGATTAATAAAATGTGTTTATAATGTGCGTTCGCATACATAGCATCAAGCTTCGGCTAGGTGAATAATAGATTAATAGCTTAAAAAAGACGTTAGAAGAAGAAGGATGTTAAAAAAAAAAATTATGTAACGTTGCTCAGATGTGCTTAATGATCCATAACACTTATTGTTAACAAAAAAAAAATTAACGAGAAAAAAAAAGTAAGTGACGCGAATAAGGCAGGATATAATTTCACTATGTATCATGTAACATAGATTATTGGGAGATTTGTTATTTCATAAATGACTTACTGATCGGTATCGCCATTAACAAACAGTTGATGACCCCATATGGACAACATGGGGTCTACAATGCCGTGTTTTGTAGTCTGAAAACTGTTAGAGATTACAGAGACAGGAGGAAGATAAGCAGCCGACCGTAACGGACGTTAAAATAATTATTAATTATAATCGTCTGATAGAATATTTTATAAAGCTTCCTGTCTAGTTCTTCGAACGCGAAAAAAATCTAATAATATGGTATGTGAAAAATCTTGTTTGCATGGTTTTGTTTTTTTCCTTGCTGCACGATTTCTACATTCTCCAACGATATCATATAATAATCAATAAAATATTATTCAATTTTACTACATAATATGTATATATTATTTACATACATATAATATTGATGTGTTATCGACCTAAAAATGAAAGAATCTTTGAATCTTTATATAAGATGTGATTGTACGAATATAAACTGTGCGATAGAAGTGCTCTTTGAAAAAATAATTCATGCCGTGATTGTGTCGAGGATCAACGTAGTGCTTTGATTAATATCGTAGACGAGAAAAGTCGCATGCCATTATTAATTTGCTACTACTTTTCTAGAATTCGAAATTGTTTTTAATAGATTCTACATAATAACATTAACGATAATAATCAAAATATATTTGATCACAGAATATTACAAATTCTTATTCGTTCAAAATATAATATATATTGAAAAATTTTGCACTGCTTTTTATACTTAGCATAAAGCTAGCTTTATATGTATTATATTTTATAAATTCAAATAGCAATAGAATACGTTTCGTCCGCACTATTCGACAAGAGCCAAGCCATATTTGAATTATGTATTATTCGATTACATGCACCAATAAAATTCAATGTATATTACAAATATTGAAAATTTATAATATCAAAATTGAAGCAATTTTGGTGCAGCTTGAAGCTTAATATTTTGAAGAATTTAAAAATTACGAGACACTTAATGGACAAAATTTAGAACGTAATAAAAATTACTGCTTCAAAGAGTATCAGAATAATTTGCTAGATAAATTGTCAAAAGAAGCATAAATATATATATATATGTATATATAAAATATTAATACCGTGCCGATCTTACGATAGATCTTCGCAATGTAATTGCTACTATGAAGCTTTCATATGATTTCATTATCATATTATATTATATTATTAGATTATATTATATTATATAATGTATTAAATATATATGTACATGTGCATAAGTAAATCGCGTTTTATACGCTGTCAAATATATTTATGAGCTTTGCTTAAACGACGAATTATTAATAAATAATTTTGCGAGTTAACATCCATTTATAAAAGGAAAAACAGTTGCTCTAGTAGTAGGTTAATAAAACTATTTCATTAGTAAATAGCATTAATAGCTCAAATATAAATTTGTATAGCTGGATAATATTGAAATATTATTACAATCAAAGTTTTTTAAACGTAGAAGCGCGTTATCAGTTATTTCAAGAAAATCGATCAATTTTTACAGATTTATTAGACAATAAATAAGACTATTTAATAGGCAATCCGAGAAACAAAATGAATGTAATTAAACATTTAGCTTACCTCAAATCTGTAAGTGGTAAAAAATCGACGTCTATGAGGGGCCTGAGACTGGGTAGACTATACGTAGATACGTGACCATTTGAAACGTAACATACCAGACAGACGTTATCTGAAAAACTCAATCTTATCAGCAAAGTCTGAGCAATTATTTATCAACAAAGTTATTCATCAAAATGTATTATATTTGCAAATAGAATGCTGTTTGTCATATTATAAAATCAATTTTCATCTGTTAATTAGTCAACAGTGATGGTAATAATAAATCTAGAATACATCATAGAATTAAGTTCTAATTATAAGAATAAAAAATGGTTATTACCTTTCAAAGTCGTAACTTCCGCCTTGATGACAATATGAGTTTCTGCCAATTGTTGTCTATAAACGCAATCTTGTGAGGGTAAAGCCACAACCCTTGCTTGTTTCTCAGATGCCAAAACAACAAATTGTCGATCTTCGAAACCATCCCCGGTCGTAACTTGAGTGTTCAAGGACGGTGATAATCGGCTATTGCATTTTCCTTGGTTCTCTTTAACAAGCATCAAATACAGTTATCCGTTATTCTATTTCATGTCATAAACAGAATTCAATTTATTTCAAACTAACATTAACATGACGAATGCAACATGCTTTGAAATAAACGCCGTCGGTATTTCTTTTTACAGTTTAATCATATTGGATAATGATATTGAAAAGATTACGCAATATTTTGTAATGTCAGTGACCATTATATATACCATGAAGCAGAGTGTTTTCTAACAAATAAGAAATATTTCAATAATAGATTTCAAACATCGGAATAATAAAAAAACTTCATACACGTATCTTAACTTTTCTGAAAGTGCAAGATATAAGTGCATACCACTTACAATGCAAGTATAAATTAGCAGTAACTTAAGTTCTTTAAATCTTGTAGATAAACAGTAAACCAATATCCAAGTACGCTACTTTAACTTCGTAAGAAAATGGAACAAGCTGTAACTTGGAAACAAGGTCACATTTGAGATATGCTTATAGGAACTTTTTGAAGTGAAAACTTCTTTAGAACAGGAGGAAAATATGTCACATCACTCTTCTATTATTTATTAATTATTGTTGAAAATTGTGAGAACATATACATAAATATACATGATTTTAAGTCATGGATCGTTCTCCAATAAAATTATGGACAATTTTTTAATCTTTTATTAGTTTTACGACGATCATTAAATGTCTAACATTGAATAATTTCAATCTTTAAAAATTTATTTTTCATGTAAGATACTAAATGTTATTCTAAAAATATTCACAACTAATTAAAAAATTAAATTACAATTTTTATCATTATTTATAAAACATTACGCTTGAAGGAATGCAACCCTCCAGACACACTTTAAAAATGTTGCTTGCGAGCGCCATCTGTTGGGACGAAATTTTTTTCTCTGCCTTAAACATAGGCAACCCGTAATACATACGTGTATGAACAGTTTGAGTTTAAAAAATTTTCCGCCCAAGTAGATGGCGCTCGCAAGCAACATTTTCAAAACGTGTCTGGAGAGTTGCATATCTACAGGCGCGCATTTTTATAATTATTCAATAAACAATTATAATAATTTTATATAATAAATTATCCTACTCCTGATACTAATGCACTCGTATTATTTTCTCGAAACTTGCTTTTTTTGAAGATTTCACTTTTAGTTTGTTTGATTTGCACACATGTTTTTCTTTTCTCTTTTTTGATGTCCTGAAGCCACCATTGCAATACTTTTCAATTATTAGGAAACACTCTCAGAAAACGCACGGAATATCATATGAGATAAAATAAAAATACATATTGAAACGTTACAAATAATAATATAATATAAAAATGTTAAACTTACTATTACGTTCTTTTCCTGCTTCAACATTTTCATCTTTCCAGGATTCAAAAGAATAAGGAATAAGTGCGCCATTGCAATCCAAAAATGACATCGACAGGATGCAACCCTTCAACTTAAACGTCGATCCATCTGCTCGCAAATAAAATATAGATTAGAATCCTAGGTATAAATTTTATAACTTATGTGAACATTATAATATAATCTAAGATCGTAAAAATCTTACTACATGTAGAAACAACCACAGGATATGCGTTTCTTTCCCCTGGGGCAGGTGCATTGAATACAATGGTTTGTATGGATCCCAGAGACGTACCAACCCATAAAGTGGGTAATGTGGTGGTATCTTGAAAGAATTCAATACACAGATATAATACAATACATTATTATACCAGTAAAATCGATTTAGATACAAACTCGTAAAGAGAAAGACAGTAGTTGTAAAATTTATAAAATAATGAATGAATATTCACAAAGTAAATTCGACTTACCGCTTTTCTTTGTATAGGAATCAGCGAACGTAAGGCAGCTAATGGTTTCCGTGGTGATATTCTCAAGCGAGGACATGCTTGAGCTCCGTGACCGTTGAAAGGAACCGTCATATTTGTCTATCCGGCCAGCGATCCCAAAAATAAACTGACGATTACATACAGAATGTGTAATTCGTTTAATCTGTCTACAAGCGTCATGCACGACAAACTCTACTACGATATATACTTTCACAACGCCTCGTACTTCAACGTGATCTTTTTTCTTGATTAATTGTTTTCAAATAATATCTGAATCTAATGTTCATCGATTTTTACTATTTTTTTTTTTTTTTTTTTTTTTACTATGATGATACATTAACAATAAGAAATCAAATATATATTTTCTGTCCCATAAAAGTAAGAGATCACAATGATGTTATTAAAACACGATGTTAAGAGATAAATACATTACATTAAATATTAACAATGATACAATAATAATGTTACAACACAACGGGAGCGCCAGCTAAAACAACAGCGATATATCGACGCAAAGAACACTTTCAAACGTTTAGAGAAACAGCGACAAGAGAACAATAGCAAGAGCATTAGCAACGACAATAACAGCAACACAATACTACCATGACTTTTTAATCGGCAATCGGCATCGTAACATCTTTCATCACATCGCATCACACTCATCGATCGATTCCTTAATTTCTACTTTTCTTTTTTTTCTTTTTTATGTACGTAATTCGTAGATGATATATGCGATCATAAATACCTCAACTACGAGAGGTTTCATCGGATGGAATAATGCATCATTTTGGTAATAAAAAAAAAATCCAAATTCGTAAAAAAAATTTCGAATGCTCGAATTTGCAGCGTCGTGGTGTTTTTATCGAAAGCACAAAAGCCTCTCTACGAGAGTACACACGCAGGATGATGATGATGATGATGATGATGATCGAGCATCGATTACGGACCAGCATAATAAAACACAACTAAAAAAGTTTAGCATCGAATGAACGCAAGATGATTTCTTAGAAATTTGGGCGGCAAATATGTATTAGGATAAATAGAGAGAGCCTCTCTCTCAAGGAAGTAGTAAATGTGCACGAGTACTAAATACAATTCCTCGATTAGATGTGCAAGCTTTTTTCCTATCGATATCGAGCAAATAAAGATCGATCAATTTTAAAGATAGCTAAGATAAATTCTACTATTATTCGACGAGACTGAACACTACCACCCGTCGGCTCAAATATCTTACGGTAAAAACAATTAAGAGAAATCATTTCCTTCGTTCCGTTTCTTCTTAGGAAATTGGAATCGTCGTTGATTAAGTGAGCTTAGAATAATCGCCAAGCAGCGTTGTTTTAAATCAGCTGAATAAATTCAAGCCAATCATTCAATTCCTTCCTTTTGAAGTGTCTACAAATGGAAGTATCTATTTGCTGAAAACATTCGAACACTCGAAATGTTTATGTAATATATTATAATTAATAATGTAACTTGTACAAGATGAATTATATGAAATCCTATAACGAGTGGCAAAAGATATTCTAGTCACGGTAGAATGTTTGCAGCAGCATTTACACGCATCGATGATGCCACATAAGGTCATTTTAACGATATGTTACACGCCGGTTAAATGTGTTGGATATATTTCCTTCAGTAAAAGATTCTACGGGATCCAATTAAAGTTTCCATGTATATATATATATATATATATATATATATATATATATATATATATTTGTGTGTGTGTGTGTATATACGCGTTCTCGTACAGTTTGGATTATAAATTACTCAATCCGGTACCCACTTGTAAGTTAAAGACGCCGCCATTTATACGTATAAAGTTTCCTCGTTGAAAAGTTCATTAGATGGTGACTACTGCATAATGTATATATGTAATATGTACGTGCTGATTCATTTCAAGATTGACAATTAGTCATTATTTTTAATAGACAAAATATATATATACAATCAGTCCGATACACACGTCTTTAAGTTAACGAATTACCTTATACCATCTGTTAGAATCTTATCGAACTAACAAAGATAATCATAACTCTTTGTTAATAAACAAATAATTCGCAATAAAATAATATTGCGATTATAAATTAAGATATAAACTATCCTATCTTTCAAGTTGGATGAAACTGCACACAGTGTGCAAAATTTTATTAAAATCGGTTCAGTAGTTTAGGAGTCCACTGCGGACAAACAACGTGACACGTAATTTATATATATATTAAGAAGAAGATATATTGTATGTAATTACGTAAAAATTGTATCTTTATATTTTAATTAAAAATTCTTACAAGAACTTCATAAATAAACCGATAATTTATACAGGGTAATTCACGAAAAAACATATTCAGAACGGTTATAATTAACTTGCATTTTAACTTGTGCAATTCATACACACTAGTGCAACATTTTCTTACAACAGAAAGTGTTGACAACGAAACTTTGAGAGTGTTACATTGATTTTAACGTTAAGAACATTAAATATGTTCATCTATAACGGAATGAATCGTAGGTGTGGGCAACTTCTTTGATAATAAGAACTATGTATCATATAATATTGCATTGTAATATTACAGAATGAGTCAGCTAACACCGGCTACCCGAATAACTTCTAAAATTTTAGTAACAGTAAAAGTTGTTTGTATGATGTGTATCATTTCTTGTTTTTCTAGGAAGAAGAAATGCTTAGAAAATTCAAAGGTCATTTTTTTTAAACGAAACTATGCATTTTTGAACACCTACAATTGTAGCCCTTTTCAGGAAAAATTCAATGCTCATCTATATTCAAGGTCATGGATATAAAAGAAAAAAAACCGTAGAAAAATTGAAATTAATCGTAAATGTTTCCAAAACAGAATACTCGTCGTTTAATTCATTAAATCAAACAAACATGTTTAAAATAGACACTGTAAATGTTCATTCGTGGATTGCATGTAAAGTTACACATTAGACTTTTTTTTCATGAATCAGCCTGCACAAAGTGTTGAAAATAACTCCATCATAGTTAGTTCGTTTCTTTCATTTCTCTACTTTTTTTTTTTGTAACTTTTTTTATTTTTAAGGACATGCAACGAAGGTTTTGCTTTGTCAATGAGATGAATTGAAGAGTCTACCGTCGCGACCAAGATTAATTACTTAAGATCTCCGAGAGGAAAATTGTAAGATATGCATTCGTGTGCAGTGAGAGAACTGACATGAGAAAGAAAAATAAAAATGAAAAAGAAAGCACGAACTTATGTGTGTCACATAGCATCATCGCGTATCATACATATATAACATACACACCAACAAAAATGTGGAGATGTATTTTACGTAAATAAATATGCGAAGAAGCTGTGCAAAATGTCACGTAGAAAAATGCAACCACCGTGCCAACGCAACCGTGCCGACGCAACCGTGCCGACGTTGTTATTTCGTAACATCACGTTATTTTGGAAATTTATTTATTCTCTTGATACTTTTTGAATTCTAGCACACGGTGACGAATAAAAATCCAAATCATCATCAACAATATAACGTCGAGAAAAAAAAAATATCAAAAATGTCGATTGAATTCAACCTCACCGCAGTAGTCCCGCCGTATATGCATTCAATTTGTATATACCTATGCATCTACATTTTCTTTTCTCTCTAATTTAATTTTTTTTATCCTACGATATGACGTACACGTATTGTTCTATAATATCTCTTTGATAACCGATAAGATTCTCAGTAACGATAATTAAACTCTAAATTGAGATATCGGTTTTTTCTTTCTTTTATTAAATTGATAAACCCTAGTATCTTACAAAATTCTTAATTCACACACGTATATTGTTAATTTTTATTTAGACATATTAGAAAAAAAATAGGAATTCGCAAAAAACAAACATAGTTAATCGCAAACAAAGATAATTCAATGTTATCGTTTAATTAGAATTTAATCATCAAACAAGGTGTACAAGTATTATTAACTCGAATGAATGAATTTAAAATGAGTTTAAGTAATAAATTGGAGTATTCGAGAAGGTCAGAGAACAAAGGACATTTAACGCGAATCAATAAAGAAGAAGTTTCGTGAATTGGATGACGACATACTTCTTTATAGTTCGCCGAGCGTACAAGTTTGAAATTTTATTGTAGACGTGGGCCCACTCGTTTAGCTTATGTTAGCTCGAATTCCCTCGAGAGACCAAAGGGACTTCTCTCTCTCCTCGATAAGAGGAGGACTCACTCTTCTTGTTGTTCGAGTTTCGATCGAACTTAACCTACGTTATATCTTATCGGATGAGAGAATAAAAGATATACTCGTATAGATACATCTTCTCTCTCCCTCCAGTTTGGTCTATATGCGTGCGCGCGCACAAAGTGATACAGATCGATATCAATACGGACCCCTATCCCTATCCCTGTCCCTATCCCTATCCCTATCCCTGTCCCTATCCCTGTTCCTATCCCTGTCCCTCCTTGTCACGGATCCACACCTTGAATACGACGCGATTGATTAAACGCGAAACAGCGCCGATTACGTTCCGTGAATGTTGCGATGAAAGCCAGAACAGATTGAACCGTCAGTCCTATGTGTATATATACATATATCTATATATATATATACAGTTAGGATCGTTTGTTCGTTAAACGGAGTAGATAATACTCCTGAATAAACTCACTCGCTTATGCAAGATGCTATTTCGAGATACATATTCTTGTCTTTCTGAAATACCCAAAAGTGCCTTTAACAGTTATTTACATTTTCTAGTGACACTTGAAGAAGAAGCTTGAATTAATTCAAGCCCATAGAAGAAAAAAAAAAAAAGAAGAAAAAAAAAGAAAAAAAAGAAAAAGTGAGGCCTTCTCGAACGATTTCTTAAAGATCTTAATCTTGCTATAAGTAAAAGGATAGAAAAGAGAAAATTGAAATATTACTTTGAAACTTTGAAAAATCTTCTCTGCACACTTTCTTGCTAACTTTTTTTTTTTATCTTATAAAACCGATTTAGAAAAACTCATGATCAAATTATTCCTACTTGAAACTGGTTACCGTAATCGATTAAATTTTTTATTATTTTTTTTTCTAATCGTGTCGTCTAATTAAAGATCTACAGTGGTACACACACACACACACGCACACACACACGTGCGTACGCACGCACGTACGTATGCACGCATACAAAGGCTTCTTTATGCAAAACACTTTCATTTCCCCAAAGACCCTCGCGCATTTTGAATGATTCAAAACGCGCGGCCGCCGTGCAATGAAAATACGAGTATGTATTTTACTCGAGAAGTTAATCGTTAACAGCTAAGTCAAAAAAACAATGTTATTGTTGCTCCTATATTCTACATCCAGACAAGATACACCATTACGGATTATGCAACGTCAGAGCACATCTATTATATTAAATAATATAAACAAGCAAGAGAGAGAGTTCGGTGTGAGTCGTCAAAGAGAGTGAAGGCAATTAATAAACGGAAAGAAATATTTATTCATCTTTTTTTTCGAAAGGGGGTGCAAGTGCAACAGCTAAGTATAATCTCAAGCGATTTGTAACAAGTGCCGCTTTTTTTTTCTTTATTTCTTTTTTTTTTTTTTTTTTTTTATATTTGTTCCCATCTAAAACAAAACAACTTGTCATTGCCTAATAAGACGAGTGTAACTGTAACAAAACAAGAAAACAGGGTGCAAAGAGTAATAGAGAGAGAGAGAGAGAGAGAGAAAAGAAAATACATTGACACTGACATCGGCATGAAAACCAGAGAATACTATCAATCGCAGACAATCAGAAGAGTGTAGAAAAGAATGAAATGTGTTTTTTCAGATACGGCGTTGCTAGATCTAACGTTGAACGATAGATTACTCGACGTACTCAACTTCGATATTTCTATCGTTTATCTTTTCCGACGGGGACGTTTAATTTAGTTAACAATATGGACAACGAGCTGGACCATAGCAACGCCGCGCAACAGTGCCAACTGCTTCTTGTTTTTCCTCTAATATCAGAGATCATCTGAGAGTTTATGTAGAAGAAAGAGAGAGAGAGAGAGGGAGAGATGTTTGTTTCGGAAGGGATTAAGAGATAAGGAATGAAGGGTTGTTGTAGGAAGAAGAAAAGTAGCAATAGCGAGAAAAAGAAATAGATAGAAAGAGAGAGAGAGAGAGAGCTAGATAGATAGATAGAGAGAGAGAGAGAGAGAGCTAGAAGATTACAGAAGATTGATGTCTCAGTGATTGAAAATGCAATCGACACATCGTTAAAAACAATGGCTGTAGGAATGGCGATACTACCGAGGCTGCTATATTGCCTGGTGTTGATGAGAATGTTCTGGTAGTTGAAAGAAGGCTGGTGTCCGATAGACGAATGGCCACGCGAGTCGTTGCTACGCAGAAGATGGGAGTGCGGAGAGGATGTCGTTGAGGAGGAACCAGTTCTGGTACCAGCAGCGGCCCAATAAGTCTCCGCATCATAGTGGCTGGTTGTAGTCGTGCTCAAACATTTCTGGAGTTTGCGTACGGCGGTCGTTCGAGATGAACGCGTTTCCGCGCTTTTACGAACGGCCATGCCGCCGGTATTATTATGCTCGTCGTCAGGTGTGTTGATCACACCGCTGGTACGACGTGTGGCCAACGATCGAACAACGTTGCTGCCACCACCACCACCACCACCACTACTACCACCAATTCCAGCTCTATATTCGACGATACTACCACCACCACCACCACCACCCTCCTCGCTATCGTCAACACCCCGATTACCAAAAGTTTCGCTAACGCTCAAAGCATTATTTTGGTCGCTATCGCTCTCACCCTTACCACCACTGCTACCACCACTGCTACCACCAACACCACCACTCGACGTACCGCCCACCGCGTTTCTTCCAGTTACCAGCGATACGTACATCTCGTTCATCTATAAATCATTCATACGTCAAATGTGACAGGGAACATAAAAGTAATAGAACAATACGCGAGCTAACCTCGTTATTCGTGTTATTCTCACTCCTAATGTAAATCTCTGCACTTTTCGTTCGTGGATACAAATTTATTTAATATCAATACAATATTATTAACTTTAATACATCTATGGGAACGTGATATTATTGAAAAATATTCGGAGATAAAAGTTCTTTTTACGTTTTCATCGTTTTTTTTTGCTATTATAAATCATTGCGATAAAACTTTCGAGCAAAGCAAAATCAAAACAAATTGAAATAAACGTCGATTCGAGTCTCATCCACAAACGACCTTGCACTTTTATTCAATGCTATATAGAAAAAAAAAAAAAAAAAAAAAACAAGAAAAAGGGGAAAACCTGAAACGAAGCCTTTTTAAAAAAATCTGGGCTAAAAACTCTTTGAAAACTTCTCCAAAGTGTTGTTGATAAAAATCGACATCGAGACCGAATAAATTCATTATCATTGGTAAATGATTATAATATTATGATCTCACCTTTAAATTGTAATTAAATATTAAGTAAATTTATATACAATAAACATGTTATTATTTTATTATTCTTAAAACTATTTCTTAATTTTGTAATTATTTTCATGTTGTGTGATTTACATGAAAAAAGACAATAATTATAAATAAATTATATTCTCCGAAGAGAGTTGTAAAGTAATACAGATTGATTTTTGAGAATTCTTTTCGATAATGATGGAAACATAAGATTCTTGAAATAATAATCAAGCAGTATCCTTCAACTAGAGATACTATGAAATAATAAAAAAAAAAGTTTATTATTTTTGTGTTACAACGATAATCGAACTATAACGATTATTATTATTATATATTATAACGACCTTCTTATTCGATATCATTCCCACTTGATTTGTACGAGAAAAGGTGTGAAGTAAACAATGGTTATGCCCCGCCCCAAAAAAAAAACAAACAAATTGCATCGAGCAAACATATAATTATTTGTCAACGAACGTGAAGCGAAAATGCACATTTATTGAACAAAGCACTGAAAAAGAAAAAAAAACAAATAGGTAACATACGACCTTATTAAAATGATATTATTTGAGACGAGATTACTAATTAATTATTGGATTTTCTCCTAATTACATTTGTCTCGGATATTTTCCGACGGCCATATCCTACTGTGTATGCCAACTAAAAAAAAAAAAAATATATTTCAAACGTAAGGCTAAAAGAAACAACATGCAACGCGGAATGTAAAAAGCGTGCAACAGTATAATATCAACGGTGTTTTCCAATATCTGGAACAAAAGTTTAAATTACGGTAAATATTTGTGAGAATGACATCGTGTAATTTCGATAGAAATTTTGTTAATAACAACCTAAAGAAAATGAAAACGAGATTTACAATATGTATTCGTCAAATATCGAGAAAAATGAAATATATTAACATTTCCTGTAAATTATTGCAGTTAAATGAAAACAGCTTGAAATGTTAAAATGGGAATAGATTTATCTCCTATTAGAAGATAACCTTTAAAATCGATTCTAAAAGATCAAATAGCACACATATTGCATGAAGAAATCATCAAAAAAGATATAAAAAATATCGATCATTGTAAAGAAATAAGTGATAGTAAAAAATGCGAAGTTATTTCTCTTTTTGAAAGGAAAATAAGGAAGAAGAGAGGAAATACTTGTGAATATCGATCGATCGAAAATGTAGTAGTCGTCTTCCTAGGTCGAGCGTAGTACGCGAGCGATCGTTTTTCCCACTTTGTAACGAGCACCTTGTGAAACACACATCAATACGTACTATACACAAAGAGAGAGAGAGAGAGAGAAAGAGAGAGAGTCCTCTCTATAGCAGTCAGTCAATGTAGGCCAGGAAAAGCCAACAAAAGTAATCCACAAAGCACCCTGTCAACCATAACTTATACAGTCGATTGATCGCAGTAACGTTCGGATTATATATCTTTATGTACACCTATACATGTGACACACGTGTATGTAATAGAGTATATATTCAAAAAAAATAAAATACAAAAATACACGCGAGTAGTGATACAACAAGTTGAACGATACAAAAATCGTTACGATACAAAAAAAAAGGTATTTTCGTTTTGAATCAATGATGCTGCCTGCCTGCCTGCCTGTCTGTCTGTCTGCCTGCTGCTGCTGATGTTGCTGCTTCTGCTGCTGCGACGTCGTGTTATTATCATTACTATTGCTAATGCGTGCAAAAACCATTTAAAAAGATATCTCCAAAAGCTTTGAATAAGCGACGCTGTACCGAGAGAAAGGTGCTTTCTGTGTAATTCTACATAAAATGTGATCAATATATACTATACGATATATATATACTATATATAAAATGTATGTATACATAATGCATATATACAATTGTATACAATATATTTCTATATATATATATATATATATATGTATATGCAATATATATGTATATATATAGATAAGAAAAACACATTGTGAATAAAACATTAGGTCATACAATGAAAATGGAATTTTCGTGTCATTTTTAAGAGTCCAATCGTCGATCGGCTACACCATATCGTAACATTCGATATTTTTCTTCACCAAAATAACTTTATTCTCGCAATCTCATCAAAACTTTACCACCCGAACAACTTTATTCCCGATTCTTATATAAAACTTTAATAATATATACTCGTATATATGTATATATTATATACCTATGTAAGATCTTTAGAGTTGGAACACTTGTTCGAACACTTGGATGAATAATAAAGAACGATAATGATCGTCAAATTCTTCCATCGAATTGTACATCGATCGACTATTTAGATAGAATATTTATCAAATAAAGATAATAAACAATTTAACGATCCTCCACCGATCGTTAATCTATTGCATAATAATAAAGGAGACTATAATAGTGTGTGTGTGTAGTGACATCAAAATATGGTGCAGTTATTAAATATCAAAAAGAAAAAAGAAATTAGGTGCGTCTTGAAAAAAGTCGAGACACAAAAAAGCGCGCGGTTGTCAATCGTTGTACTTTTCTCTCGGTGATAAGACAACTGCGAAATATTTAATTGAAAAATCTTCTTCGGTGTTACCTGAATCGAGCTTGCTGTCGGGGAAGACCGCAAAACTGATTTGAACCTGAAAAAGTGGTTACAGTAGAATCTCCACGAACCGTTTATCCAAACGATCAACGGTCAGGGATAAACCGCAGACATCTTTGTTATCTTTGGGGGAAAAGGGGGGGCAGGGGCTTGATGGGTTCAGGGCATTAGTGTGACACTTAAATTCAAAAGAATGCAACAAATTTGGAAATCGTCGTCCTTTGATTCTATATATATATATATATATATATATATATATATATATATATATATATATATATATATATATATGTATATGCACATAATATTTGTGTATCTGTGTATGTGTAGTAGTATTATGTTACATCTATAAAAAACGTTTCTTTTTTTGTTGACGTCTTTCGTTCTAGATAAAACTTCGAACGTTCCAAAAAACAGAAGGGATTTTGTCAAACGAAACGAAACATTTGAAAAGGTAGAGAGAGAGAGAGAGAGAGAGAGATCAATAACACAACCTATATGTGCTCTAAGACGAATAATAATAATAATAAGAGTTTCACCTGGATAAAGTAAATTGGTGCAAATTCTAAGTTAAAACATTTGCAACTATGCATTCCATACTCATGGGCAGTGCCTAAGAGGTTTCGGACTACGGGTATTTAAAATTCAATAACATGATCGCACTTGTTAATCTAAGCAGGAGAACATATGGATTTGCTAAGTCAATAGTATTGGATAATTACAGGCTGAACCGAGCAATATACGTAGGTTGGAACTTAAATAGTGGCAACTATTTATTTACAACCGATACAAAAGAGTTACATGTTTGCACCTGTTACTGTCCTTCAAAGTAGTCACCAGCGTTGTGTAGAACCGTTGCTAGCAATTTGGAAGACGTAGTATACCGTTAGCAGAGCCTGTTCTGTTGATGGTGCAAATGGAGCGGTCTACTGCCTGTCGAAACTCTGGAACAATTCTGAAGCGAATGCCACGATGCGTTCTGCATGAATTGACGGAAATGCAGAAATGGATGCGTTACAACGCTGCTCAGACGCACTTGGAGCGCTATGAGCGCGAAGGAGAGGCTTTATTATGCCTTATCGTAACACTGGATGAGACGTGGCAGTAGACCGCTCCATTCGCACCATCAACAGAACAGACTCTGCTAATGGTATACTACGCCTTCCACATCGCTAGCAACGGGTTCTACACAACGCTGGTGACTACTTTGAAGGACAGTAACAGGTGCAAACATGTAGCTCTTTTGTATCGGTTGTGAATAAATAGTTGCCACTATTTAAGTTCCAACCTACGTAGAATAATTATAAATAAAAAATAAAACATTGACAAAAGTCTGATTAAAAGACTTGAAAAAATTCATACCAAACAAGTTCAGTTCTCTGTTTGATTCTCGGATGAGATTCTATACAGTTCGATGATTCATAATCCAAGACGTTCGTATCATACTTCTCTGATAAAGTTATATATGATATATCGCGAGGATATATCGTAGGATGAAAAAGGATATCTTTCAACGTTGCCTTGATACTAACTGGTAATATTATCTATTTGTTATATTAAATGGCATATGTTTTTTTTTTTCTTTTTTTCTTTTTTTTTCTTTTTTTTCTTTTTAAATGCATATCATATCCCTTCCATTTTCCCCTCACCCTCCTCTTTCTTTCCGTATCTAGTATCCAACAATTTCTATCCTACAATAAATAAATGAAATATTTATTTGAACGTTCTATTTTCTCATAAGATGATTATCCAGCATCGTTCATTTTACATTTGACGCAATTACGTGCGAATGAAAAATAAAGAGGAAGACTAAATAGCAAAGGGTCAGTCAATATGACGAGATTTCCTACTGTCTTGTTCAAATAACAGAGTAACGACATTTTCATCCCTTTTCCATCCCTTTTACGTCTCTTTTACGAAATATAAAATAGACGACTTGTTCTCGAGAGGAAATTCGGGATAGAAAATGAACAAATATTTTAATTACGAATACCAAATAAAACTTATTAGCAAAACTTACATCATTTTTTCGTATAAAAATCATCTGGAAATTTTGAAATTTTATTAAAATACATAACTCTTCATTTAATTCTTTTCTAAAAAAAATATATCTCACAAGTTTAAAATTTAAATATATGCATGCAGATTAAATAGATGTACCCAAAAAAAGATGAAAAATTCTTTTAATTAACAATACTTTTTTATGAAAAAAAAATGTTACGGGTCTTGTCATAATTTTTTTTGTTACATCAATTTAATTTCCACAAGGCTTTTAAATTATATTCTACATTTTAAATTTGAAAGATATATTTTATATATATATGAAAAAAGAAAAATTAAATAAAAAGTCGTAGTCTTTAAAGAGAGGATTTACAGACAATTTTCTAGAAAAATTAAAATCAGAAACAATATTTATGTTAGAGAATGTAAATATTTTCTACATTTTTCTTTTTTTAGTTAGTGTGAAACATTAGATCTCGATTACATACACTTGCTACTCAACGAGAAGATTCGTTCAATATTTATAAGAACCCTGTTTTTATCTTTTTCATGAAAGATTTTTCTTTCTCGGGTACTTTTCCGACAGATCAAAATCGTTCTTTCACCTTTATTAAGATATACAAGAAATATAGAACGTTTAATTTATACGCGATATAAAAAGATGGAAAAATATGAGATGTTATATACAATTTTTATGAGAAGAAATAACTTTTCTTTAAAGTTTTATAACGAA